>NC_060887.1:7449992-7479992 GCF_014805685.1 Silurus meridionalis | reverse complement strand
CTCAGGTGAGACCCAGACGCTTGTCTGCGCTCAGGTGAAGGACACACCAGAGAGACTGAGGTTTCTGTAGGACATGCTCTGATTGACATATACTGTTTCCATAGCGATGTCATTGGCGACGGTGACGCGCGTCTCCGAGCCGCGCTGTAGAGCGGCGTACACACGGCACGTCCCGACTCGCCAACCTGCAGCACACGCAGACGTCAGCCCGCCTCCACTTCCTGCCGAGCAGACGGGCGGAGACAGATTCGTGCTCAGACCCTCAGGACAGGAGTTTCGCTTTAACTTCGACGTCTGACAGAGACCCACAAACACGTCATGTGACATAATGCACATCAGTATTGGACACCTGAGATCTTCTTAAACGTCCCAGTCCACGTTTAGTCCCCGTTTTGCTGTTTGAGAGATTTATTTAACCATCCACCTTCCATCCAACATCCATCTTCCACACTTTCCATACATCTTCAATCCATCCATCTGACTTCCATCCATCGTCCAGACACAAGTTTTCAAAGTCAGGTTCCATAAGGTTTAGCAGGAGATCATCTAGATCTTCCAAGGCGTGGTGAAGAATCAGGTGGAAAAGTTGGCTGTCTGAATACTAATGTGTTCCAGGGTGGAGTTTTCATTAAGTCACGTGTGATTTATAGTAAAAATATTGTTGTATATACATTTTTGTAGACCTGTCGCGCGCCGGTTGTAGCGTTGCCATGGCAACGTGACGTAACGGCGTTGTGGGAAAAAAACACATTTTTTGTCTTTAAAACAACGAAACGTTTGTGGAATGCTGTTGTTTCCTAAGTTGTTGTCTTTAAATACTGCTAATAAAAATGTGATAATTCGATAAACAACAACGTTAATTGTTCTGCCTCAAACACACACGTCACGACTGCTGCCCTCCTCCAGCGCTCGTGGGATTTGTAGTCTTTTCTTTCCATTTCCTGCGTTTACAGCGTCACCGAGCGGGGCTGCGAAAAACTACAACTCCCATGATGCCTCCACGCGCAGAGTTTCTAACAGATGTGCTAAACCTGAGCGCTTCGCTCACCGTGTTGTTAGGCGAAGTGCTCGAGCGTCGCGTTGTCGTTTAAGTAAGTACAAGAAATTATTTTCTCTTTTAATGAAGAAGTTTTGTGTTATAATCTCGTGTAAATAAACTTTTCTCTTTTCTCTCTCACACACACACACACACACACCCCTGAGTCCGACCGACATAACTACACACTCGGCTGTTTGTGTAGCGACTATAAAGAAACGAGCAAAAATCGACTATAAAGAAACGAGCAAAAATCGATTATAAATAAAAAAAAATAAATAAAAACTTATTAATTTAATCAGTAATATTCAGGTCACGCTGAAATTTCCTAACGTCCAGCTTTAAAACCAGTCATTACACACCAGAGGTCGTATCCCAAATTACTCCGTCCTTCCTGGACAAGTGCACTACATAGGGTACAAACAGGAAGCAGAGAAGTGCACTATGTAGGCTACATGGAGTTTATTGGGATTCGGCCCGTTCCAAGACCTGCACATAACGGAATCTCGAGAGTCTTCGTGTATATATAATCATTTTCCATCCATGCACCTTCTATCCATCCCTTTCTTCCAGCTTCCATCCATCTCTCCATCTTCAGCAGAAATACTATCTAGGGTTAAGATTGATGAGGTGGGATTATTCGTCAAAGAAAAAGAAAGTTTCCTGTAGGGAGATGTTCATGTATATGTTGGTTTGGTCAGAGTAAATCTTCAGGATGTCAGAACTGAGCGATGAAGCGAGCGAGTCCGAGCAGCTGGGCTCCAGTCTCTCCGTGTGGCTGGCGGACGGCGGGAACATCCAGGAAGACCTCGACGTGCCCCTGGACCTCCACACCGCCTGCTCCATCGGCCAGTACGACGTGGTGTCCGAGTGCATTCGCAGGTAACTCACGGTTTCTCGGGGCACCGAATCCCGATTCGTTTGTCCTGATTCATTTCCCCTCGCCGTTTCTCCGCAGCGGCAAACTAGACGTGGACGGAAGGAACCTGGGAGGATGGACCCCGCTGATGTACGCGGCGTACATCGGCCACGACAACGTGGTCAACCTGCTCCTGGAATCCGGCGTTAGCGTCAACGCCAGCACGGCGAAAGGACTGACCCCGCTGATGTTAGCCGCCAGCTGTGGGAACGAGAGCATCGCTTACTTCCTCCTCCAGGTAGGTCGGTTTTGTCATTATCCCACACTAAAGTTGACTTGAGCTTCTGATTGGCTGCAAATGTCTCCCTGTGCAAAAGCAAGGGGCGGAGCTTGAGCGCAAGGACGCGCACGGTTGGACGGCTCTTCTGCACAGCACGAGCACCGGGCATCAGCAGATGGTCAAGTTTCTCCTGGAGAACAACGCAAACGCGAACATCAAGTAAGACGCCCGTACGAAGTCAAACGTCTGGAACGTGACCTTGAGCATGACCTCTTTTTTTTTTCCCTTTCTTAAAAGAGAGCCAGCGTTTGGGTTCACCCCTCTGATGGAGGCTGCGGCATCAGGCCACGAGATCATTGTTCAGTACCTTCTCGACTGTGTAAGTGCGTTTTCCTGCATATAACCAGCTACTATGGTCACGGGTGGCATCACGAGCGTGTGTGTGTGTCGTGCAGGGAGCACGTGTGGAGGAAAGGAACCTGAAAGGCGAGACGGCGAAAGGTTTAGCGTCGATGTACGGCCACACGAAGATCGCGAGCCTCATCGACATGCACTGCCTGAGAGCGAAACCAGGTCACAACAACGTCTTCACAACCGGTTCATTTCCACCAACGCCGACGTTGGAGTAAACATCTCCAATTTTGCAGGTGTGTACGAGGAGCCCAGCTCGTCTGAGGAGGACAGCGCAGCACCCAGAGCCAGATCGAGCCGCAGCAGGACCAGGGGCCCGAGCATTCACGACGGCCCTCAGGCTATCGCTCGCTTTCGGGTCACTCCCAAACACGGTACACACACACACACACACACACACACACTCCAGCGCTACGCTTTTCCCCCCATGTGCTCAAAATCGGGTTCTCAGTGTAAAAAAACGCCGCTTGTTCTCATTTTCGCGTCGGCAGAAACGCCGTCGGCTCCGCCCGGCTACGTGACGTTCCGCGACGTAGGCGAACAGAACGAGGGCATCTGCAACCGTGATGTCACTTCCCCCATTAACGACCTGGACGGCCAGAGCAACAGCAGTCGAGGTAGTTCAATATTTTGAGACCTTTTCAATACCATTTAAACATTTCATGGAGTGTGTGTGTGTGTGTGTGTGTTGGAATAGATGAGCTGTACTTCGACAACGACATGCCCACCATACGGAGCAGCAGCAGCAGCAGCGAGGGTCTGCCGCACCTCCTCGGCCTCAGCAGGGAAGCGTCGCTAGAGAGCAACGAGGTAACCATGGCAACGAGTCCACCCAACCCCATTTTATTAGAATCTTCTCAAGGGACAATACCAGAGAATTCCAATTTTCTCTTTTTTGCCCCGCGAAGGACTCGGACCAGGCGAAGCGGAGCTGCCCCCGACGACCCAACAAGCCCCATCACTCCAAGGGCAAGAGTCGTCACAATAACAGTGACTGTGCTGAGAATTCCGGGGTTCCCCCTACACCGGGGACGACCCCTTCTTACACAGGGCCAAAGGTAAATACTATTAGTTCTTTTTCTTCTAAAAATTCTATCAAACTATATTAAGGCAATTGTGTGTGTGTGTGTGTGTGTGTGTGTGTGTGTGTGTGTGTGTGTGTGTGTGTGTGTGTGTGTGTGTGTGTGTGTATCAGGACCTGGCCGAGTTCCTGGAGCAGATAGGATTTAGCAAGTATCTCCCTTTGCTGGAGGAGCAGGACATCGACCTGAGGATTTTTCTCACACTGACCGAGAACGACCTCAAAGAAGTGGGAATCACGTGAGTATATCTGGAGCGTTTATAAAAAAATAAATTCCCAGTTTATTCCCATTAATTCTCATTTCCCTTTTTTATTATTATTTTATAAATATCCCCAGCTTGTTTGGCCCGAAGAGGAAGATGACGTCCGCGATAGCCCGTTGGCATAGCAACGCCCGGCCGCCGAGTGACGCGCTCGAGCAGGTGTACGCCGACAAACTGGAAGCCGAGATGCAGGAGATGGCGATTCAGCTGCATAAGGTGGCGTGATACACACACCGCATTGACTTCAGTTCACAGCACGGGCGTATAACTGTGTGTGTGTGTGTGTGTGTGTGTGCGTACCCAGCACTGCGTGGAGGCGGAGGCTCTGCAGGGCCAGGTATCCCAGGAGAAGGAGCTGCGCACAGTGATGGAGGGCTGCTTGATGGAGGAGAAGATGGCGTGGAGGAACGTGCAGGCCGAGCTACAAACCAGCGTGAAGCAGGTCCAGGCCCTGAACGCCACACTGCACACACTGCGCAACACACACACGCAGCTCCGACGGGCTGTGGAGAAAGGTACGTGCACTGCAACACACTCTCGAACCTAGGGTCGGACGGGATCTCCTAAACCCCACACTGAACCTGGGCTTGGTCTCTTAGGCGACGGAGACGTGTACTCGGAGATGTTCTCCAGCATGGAGTCGTGCGAGGAGAAAATAGGTACAAGTACACACACGTCACTGTAACGCAAGAGTCACGCATAGGAAAGTGTGTACGGTTTTCAAATCCGTGTGTGTGTTTGTGTGCGTGTGTGTTTAGCGGCCAGCCTGAAATCGCTCAGTCAGAGTCTACAGCATCTCTGTGCTCCAGAGAAAAACTCCAACAGCTGGCAGGGAGCATCCTAGCAGCTGCAGGTGAGTGTCCCTCACACACACACACACCACCTCTTACTCACAAAAACTCAGACACACACTGTTACTCACACACTTAGAAACACACACGGACACGAACTCCCTAACACGTAAATGTATAATGTGTGTGTGTGTGTGTGTGTGTGTGTGTGTTGTTTTTTTTTTTCCCTTAATAGCAGCTGCAGAATTTCTCTGACGGAGGGTGAACACACCACCCTAAACACACGCTGATCTGCCTGAGCTGAACAAGAAGGAGAGAGAGAGAGAGAACGTCAGAGAAGAAACAACGATCGACAAGCAGGAGAGGGTTTAAAGCTCCTCCCACACCTGTGCTCCAGACAGACGCCAGACGGAGACAAGCGACCGAATTGGAGCGGACTCGCGTCGCTATGCGATCAATGCTGGACTACAAATCAAATCTCGGAAATCTCGCGCCGTAGCCGAGCGATTTATATATTTAACTCTAAATGTCGATTTAGTACACGCCCATCAAGGAGGAGGAGCTGGGGGCGGAGTCAATACCAGAACACGAACGATTTTTCAGGAAATGATTAAAAAAAAAAAAAAAAAGGAAATATATTAGATCTAACCTATGATATTGATCTGATCATGTAACGATAGAAACGTGTGCGGATGTCCTGACCTTCACGCCCCCGCGATGTTCCCCGTAACGGGAACGGAATTACGAAGCGGCGGATTCGAAAAGATTGTTTTGTTTTCTTTGTATGAACTCGATCATGTGCGTTTGATTTATATGAAGAGTATTTGGTTTTACACTGTGTGACCAAAAGTATCAGGACACCCAGTCGTTCAGGTTCGTCTTCGGACATGAACTAGGAGACCACCGGAATGCCGCTTGTGCAGAAAGCCAGGTCAATGAAGATCTGCTTTTCCACAAGGTTGGACGATGTGGAAGATCTTCTGCTCTAAAAAAAAATCAAGTGAAACTTATAATAAGAGCGAATGGAGACTCGGAAATACAAATCTTACGCCCAGGTGTCCACATACTTTTGGCCGTACCGTATTACATTTGTTCGGTTGAATGTAGAATTAAAATTGATTCATAACAAGATTTTATTTTTTTTGTACCGCTGACGGAATTGAACATTTACAATATTTTCACAGATTTTCACATTTCTTTTGTACGGAGGGTGAAAAAGTGTTGATTCCTTTCGCTTTCCGGAACCTTCTCAGCTCCAAAACAAGCCCAAGCCCAAGTTCTGCTGTCTGAGACGAGAACTTTCTTCCACTCGTTCGCTGTCCGTCTGTTGTGTCTTTAGTTAAACTGAAGGAACGTTCACGTCTCTCAAAAACCCAAAAAAAAAGTGTCTCCAGACTTTTCACAGCCGCTGTACATCAAACAAAAGTGCTTCCTTTTTTTTTCTTTTCAGAAGAACGTCCTACAGAAATCCATTTTCAGTATGTAATCTATTGTCAAGCGCTCACACACACACACCGACCCCACACACTAAAATGTGCTTTTGTGTATAGGTGTGTGTGTGTGCGCGTGTCAGGCATATTCACAGAGATGTCCACACCCAGCAGGACAGTGGTTGGAGCTCTTGAGCCACTCCATCATGTGCTCCAGATGGCCGCCGTGGCTGCAGCCCTGACACCACACGAACAGCCCCTTCACCACGTGGTGACACACGGCGCACACGCTCGCGCACTGGTGGCACCTACGGCGCAGAAACACACGTGCAAGAGGGGTTATGTTAATTAGAGTAGCCTTGCTGAGATGTGATTGGCTGATTAGGTGTGCATGGATTAGTCTAGACGAGGACTATGTTTTATAAACCTTGTTATTACGCAATCCCAACCATACTAATCCAGACCTGGAAGTCAAAGTGTGTGTGTGTGTGTGTGTGTACGTACCGGTCACAGATCCAGCCCTTGTTGCTCATGGGTCGCTTGCAGTTGCTGCAGTTGATATGCAGCGTCGTGGACGCCTGGTTGAGACACGTGATGGCGCTGCACGTGCTCAGCTTGATCACCTGGTTGCTCACGTTCCACAGCTCGAACCTCTGCAGCAAGTCGATGTAGGACATGTACCAGTGCTCCTGTAGAGTAACCGATGCACCAAATTGACCCTCGTTATCGAACGAAATAAAAAAATGTGGGGAAAAAGCGAGCGGCGCTCCGTCTCACCTGCGTGAGCTCGTCGACCTCCTTGCGGATCCGTTCCCCGAGCACGACGAGGGCCGAGACGGCCATCTGCACGTCGCCCTGCTCGGCGTAGTAGGCCAGCGCGTCCTTGACGATGGCGTTGAAAAAGCCGGGGGGCAGACGCGGCTGAAACAGCAGCTGCGACACCGAGATCAGGCTGAAGGACTCCATGGGCGTCAGGCACACGCTCTCGGCCTCGCCGCCGCTCGCCTGCGGGGACTCGGCTTTTTCGGCCGGCGGCTCGGGTGCCGTCGCGTGTTCCACGATTTCGTGGCGCAGCGGGAACGCCTCCTGGGGGAGGGAAAACTCCGCCTCCTCCGCTACACGGAGGAAACCGGGATTCCTTAGTAGGATAAACGAATGTTTCAATGGTTTCTAATTGAGAACCTGAACGTCATACAGCCAGATGAAACATCTGGACGGATGCAGGAAGTCGTGGTCTGACCTGCCTGGTTGTCGTGCTCCATGCTGTACAGGTCGTCGTCGTCCAACTCGGCCTCGCCAAACAGATACTCCGCCTGGCCGTCGCTGCCCTCCGTCTCCTCATTCTCTACAAAGAAAAGCAACACGATAACCCGCATTGTATGACCACAGGTTGGTGGACACCTACCCATAAGATTGTCCATCCTATTCCACACTTAACTCTTATAATAAGCTCCACTCTTTCTAAATGTTGCAAATTTCATGCCAAAGAAATGCCCTGGACAACTGGGTGCCTCCAGCAGGACATCAGTGTGTCCCAATACTTTTGACATTATAGCGTAGCAAATGTGCCTTAGGGATGCAGTTTATTACAGACCGGGTAATGTTTTATGCCAAACTAGCAACCGTTCAATGAATACATTAATGGAGATGTTTTGTGTTTCTGATGGGGGTGTGTGTGTGTGTGTGTGTGTGTGTGTGTGTGTGTGTCTCACCATCATTGTTGAGGTTTGTCTCCAGATTGTCCGATCGATTCTCTTTGTTTCTCTCGTTTAGAGCTGCGGTCATGTCCTTCAAATTGAAACTACAACCAACGACTCAGTTAGCGTCATGAACCTTCACCATAACAACCTCCAAATCTTGACTTCATCATCAAACCGTATCGTAAAGAAGTCGTACCTGTTCATGAGGGGCACGTTTCCCAGTTTGCTCATGTTGTGATTGGCCGGGGGCGTTGGGTGGCCCGTGTCCGAATACATTATCCGTAGCATGGTCCATGTGGTGGACACCTAAACGCACACACACACACACACACACACACACACACACACACACACACACACACACACACACACACACGGGTTATTAGCGTACAATACACTCGGGTCAGAACTGCTAGGGTGCGAGGGACACGTTCGACGCACCTGAGGTCTGTTGAGCTCCTTGGCGACCTTGGCGTTGTGGTCGCAGAGCTCGCCGAAGGGTCTCCCGCTCAGCTGGTACCTGCGCGCCGTCTCGATGAACCAGTCCATCCTGGTGCCGCTGTCCGGGTCGGACTCGAAAACGCTGAGCACGCTGGAAACCTGCGCAAAGCGCTCCATCACGTCGTGTCTCTTGACAAAAAAGAACGGGTAGCGGCGGTCCCCGCCCGGGCACGGCTTGCGCCCGCCCTCGGCCGCCATCAGGCTCTCTTTGGCGGCGAACGCAAGGTCCCCGAACAGCCCGAAGCTGAGGCCCTCTGGGTTGGCGCGCACCTCCGGACGAGTGGCGTCGTTGAACATGTGCTGGTACAGCGTGCTGTCCTTCGAGCCGGATAGCAGCACGTCGGGGTCATGCTGGTTGCGCCACACGATGCCCGTGGCGACGTCCTTGTGCTCCTCGAAGGTGGCGAATGGGATGTAGGGCCGTCGTACGTCCCAAACGTAGATGTTGTGGTCGACCATCATGGAGCACGTTGCCAGGTGCCAGCGACGTTCCGGACGCCACTTGACCCGCGCCACAGAGGCGATGGTCTGCACGCAGTAGATCTCTTTGGCGCGGTTCGTCGTCATGTCCCACACTTTTACCATCTTGTCGCGCCCGCCCGTCGCCAACCATCCTCTGGAGACCAAGAGAAACATTTACAGTAAACATATGAGAAAAGGGACTTTCTCAGACTGCTCACCATCGAACCCACCTGTCCTCAGGGTGCCAGTCGCAGCAGAAGACGGGGCCAGTGTGCGCGGTGAACATCCTCTCGTACCGGTCAGGTCTGCGGATGTCCCACAGCTGCACGTTTCCGTTCTCGAACGACGCTGCGAACGTGAAAAAGTCCTTCGTGCTGAACTGCACGTCTCGGACGCTCTCCGACTGACCTGGACACAGAGACGTATTGTTAATACGGGAGATCCTTCTTCCACGATCTCAGTGTTGTTGTTTTTAACGCGTACCCGAGAAGGTGCTGACGCTCTCCTTCTTGCGCAGGTCGAAGTACTTCATGAAGCCGTCCTGGGAGCCCGAGAGCAGCATGTGCGCCTCGCTGGGGTGGAAGCACACCTTGTTGACGGTGCGCTTGTGCTCAGCGAAAAGGTGCTCCTGCTTGTTGCGGCACGGCCGCAAAAGGTTCCAGGTCACCACCGCGCCGTTGGTCGCCGCTGTCGCCAGAAGGCTCTCGTCGGCCTGGTGCCACATGACGTCAGCGCAGCTGAAGTTCAGAGATGGCTTGCGGCCCACACGCAGGTTTAGGCGCTCCACGAAGCCTTCCTCTTCGAGCGCAAATATCTTGAAGATGTTGCGCCCAGCCACCACCACCTGTGAGGAGGAGAAAGTCAGGAACGTCTCAGCGTTTCACTACGTACTGTACGTGTGTGAAAGGTGTGACCTATACGTCTGCCCAATGGTGGAGGTGTGGCCTATGTGTGTCTTATCGTTGGAGGTGTGGCTTTATCAATCAGTACCAATGTTGGAAGTGTGGCTTCTTTGTCAGTTCGAATGTTGGAGGTGTGGCCTATGTGTTTGTCAGTCTAAGTTGTGGGGTGTGGCCTGTGGATTGGAGGAGTGGCTTCTGTTACAGACGTAGTTCTTAAAGGCGTGTATAGCTCAAGCAATGTGTTAGGAGGCAGGTGTAACCATTATAATGGCACTAATACAGAAAAGAATAAAAACCTGTGTGGCATCCCGACACACACTGATAGCGTTGGCCGGAGCATCCAGGAGGCAGAACATGGTCCGCCCGCTAACGGTGCCGACCGAGGTCATCTTCTCCATCTCAGCCTGAGGGACAGAAGAGTGTAAGAGTGACAGTACTAAACCTGACCAGCAGGGGGCAGTTGTGTAACTTTTATCTTAACTATTCTTTTATTATTACAGGTACAGATACTTTTTTCAAAGGAGAGGTCAGGGTTATGCACCGGCTCAGGTTTGTTCGGAGCAGAAAGTGTTCCATTAATCCATATGTGAAAAAATATCGGCACCCCTGTCTGTTGTGACACTCACGTTTCATGCTCCGAGCTGCTCCACGTCGAGAAACGGCAGACGAATTTCCCCGAAATCGGCTTCTTCTTCTCCTGTTTCTTCTTGTTCACCCCAGCACACGGGCATTCTGGGAAAACGTGTCCATAGACCTCATAGTGGCTCAAATTAACAACACTGATTAACGACGTTACTACTTTCCGCACCGGGTCTGTGGATCTAAACCTGGAATTTGGTGCCAGTTTACCGTTCAACCGCGTGGGTCGTCACGTGGCACGTCATCTCGCGACGACGATTCCCACATCCTTAAAACACGCGTCCTGAAAACACACAAGACGCGGGGTGCGTTAGGAAAAAAACGCATTCTAAGTGTCCGTATTCGCATCCTATATTCACGTCAATTACATAAATATTACATTAACGTATCTTTCAAACGTTTTTGTGTGAAATGTTTATTTTTATGTTTGAATATCATCGTTTATACGATTTTCCCCATAATTTCTAATTAATTCCCATAAATTCCTGGAAGTTTCAAACTTATTCTATACATATATATTTACAAAATACACACCGGAAGGTTCCAGAATGTTAGCGGAAATTCCTCACACGTTTGCAAGGTAAGACTTTTTTTTTGTTGTTGTTGTTTTATTTATTATTGCTTATTAACTCTTGAAACAAACCTGTGGCTCATAAGCTCATAATAGTTTTTTTTTCCATTTGCAAAATATCGCGTTCTCAAAAGTCAAATTGTATCGAACCGGCAACTCGTATCGACGTCACGGTGAATCGCTACGGCTGTCTGTCAGTCACGTGCCGCATTTGTATCCCTTTTTATGGCAATTTACACTCTATTTATAATTATTTATTAGCATCCCTGCCATTTTTATTATTATTATATTATTTTACACGTTATTCCAATGATAAACAGCAAACCAGGACAACTTTTTTCCTCAGTATTTATAACCTTTTACACACACAAGTAACTGTTGCAAATATTCAAATTTCAAATTAATTAAAATGGACTCTGATTGGTGCGTCCGCCAGCAAACCGGACCAATCATTAATCGGCTCGCGCTCAAAGTTTAACGGTTATTTCTCTAATAATCCCTCTGTATAAGTTAGCTTAGCGAGCTAATAGCCAAAAAATTGAGTATGCTAGCAGTTTCGGGCTGTGAGGACAAACACGCGTTGAGGTTCTTTTTTTTTTATGGACCAAATGTATATATTTCTCCATCTTTAGCAATTTGGACGCGTGAGAAGTGAAAGAATTCAATAGAACTCACCTTTTTTTTTCCTTTTATTACACGAACTAACGTGAGGCACCGCGATGCCTGACAACAAACAGCGGCGGCGTCGCACATCGACCCGGATATTAAAAAAATAGTTATAATTATTTATTATTAATTAATTATTCAGCACAATACAATTTTAAATACTAATTCGAATATTAATAGTATATACCGTGTTGTTAAATATTTGTATTATTATTATTATTTAAGACAACGGAAATACATAATCACGGTGGCACGCTTCAACTTCTGGTTGAAAAAAATAAAATAAAAGTCCACACTGATCCGAGACCAGCTTTAAAATAAAAATACGGATATTAAATATTTTAGACGTTAATCCACGTGAACACACGTGTAGACGATATATATGTATATTTGTTAGGGGTGTAACGGTACACAAAATCCACGGTTAGGTACGTACCTCGGTTTTTAAGTCACGTTTCGGTACTGTTGGTGGGGAAGAAACGCAAAACATATTTTTATTAACGCAGTTTATTAGTGCATTTGTGAGCAAAAATAAAATGTCTAAAAAGAAATCAAATCAATGGTCTTTTTTATTATTCATTCAATTGCATTATACATTTTAATTTAATAGTTTACATTTGGGTAATACAGATGTGTATATGGGTGTGTTTAATATTTCATTTTCTAAAGATATGTTACTGTTTTCAAGTTTAATAATAATCATTAAAAAAAAGACACTCTGCTCAATAAAATGTACACATACTGATCTCCTACATTACCCATAATGCCCAGAGTGGAGCCACTTCACCTTGTCTCTGGCTTGATAAGGAGATCGATGCGGCAGTGCTTTAGTCTTTTTGGTTCTCAAGATCTAGTTCCTCCTGAAATAGACCAGCATTACTGTCCCAGTCCCAGGTGGCCAGACATGTTGTCGTTTGGCGGAGCGCCTGCTCCTGGTGTGGTCTGGTCCCATACCCTGGATGGCCCTGTTGCTTCAGGAGATTTTAGCCTACACCTGTAAAATGTATAATGATGTGGACAACGGTTTGTTTTGGTTCCTCTCGCGGTAGGTTTTGAAAGGCTTTCCTCAGTTTTTGACGGCATGTCTGGAGAGCGTCTGTACCGCTGTGAGGACCCGGCTGTGTGGAGAGGGGTCTACGCGAAATACTGGGATGTGGTGGAGGCGAAGGCTGCTGGGAAGCAGAAGAGTTCAGGCAGACTGCTGGAGTTAGAGAAATGGTAATGCGTCACCAACTCGTCACGCACACATAAAAAAAAACGGATTGTAATATCGAGTGTATGTTGCCGTTCAGGTATCAGGAGGCGCTTCCGGCGGCCATTTTAGCTCGGACAGAGCGTTCTTTGACGCACTCTGAACTGGTGAAACTCATGGAGTGGAAAACAACCGTAAGCATTGTTAACGTCCGGGGTAACCCAACCCTGAATCCCGAGAATTTTATTTTCCTAAATAAATACCGACGTCTATGCTCAAAGTGACTCACCTGTCTCCGACAGAGAGGGAAGTTCCGTCCCCGCCTCAAGCAGCTGATTGGCTCCAACGATGACGAGGCGGTGCTTCGCTGCACTAAGAAAGCGTTCGCTCTGCTTCCTTGTGTCCCGTCGGCGATCGCAGAACTGAGCACGCTCAAAGGCCTCGGGCCTGCGACAGCGTCAGGCAAGTCCGCAAGGACGGACGAGGAATAATGTTTAAAAGCAATCAGGAAAATGGCACAACTGATCTATTTGTTCTCTCTCGCTTTCCGTAGCGGTATTAGCAGCGGGAGCTCCCGGAGAAGCCGCTTTCATGGCCGACGAGGTCGTAGAGAGCATCGCCGAGCTGAGACCAGTGCGGTACACGGCTAAGCACTACTCTCTCTTTTTGGAGAAAATCCTGCGCAAAACACACCGACTCAACGAAGGTAACGTCCAGCACTCAAACACAACCTTCCTGCCAGCAGGTTTCCGAAAAAAAAGTCATCAAGGGTACCTTCAGAGCCGATTCTGATATTGATTCTTTTCTCGCAGCGGACACCCAACAGGACTGGACCCCTCATAAGGTTGAGCTGTGTTTATGGGCATGTGCTGTGGCCAATCAGATTCAGCCCTCGCTGCTGGAGGCGTTTCCTCTGAGTTACAACACTGAGACCCAAGAGGAAGAGACCGGAGGGGGGCCATCTAAGAGACGCAAGACGAAATAGCGTACAGCGGATTTGAATTTGTTCAACTGCTTTTTTCAAAAAATCTATAAAAACTAGCCTTTCTATCATGAGTAATAAAATCTCTGTCAAAGCGTGCTGTGGTTTAAAAATTTTGATTTGCTTTGAAACAAGAAATCCACGTAAACTTTCTTTACACAAACGAGATAAGACCTCTGACTGCACTGATGTTAGAAGTACTAGTTTAACTAGCTTCCTCACCACCTAGCATAAATATATAATTTTAGGTCCAGGTACGATGTTCAGATTGATTTGATGTACCCTCTTTACAGGCTGGTCTGGCTTATTAGGTTTGTTTGTTGTTGGTGGTTAATGGGGGCTTCTTCTAGACTGGTTCTGGATGGTCAGTCTGACCAGGTTGCTTGATTCTTGGATGGTTCCAGCTAGTGATTTATGTTCAAGCTGATCAGACTGATTTGTTTTGCTGGGTTTAAAGAAGGTATAAGTTCTTTCAGGCTAGTTCCAGCAGGCCAGATTGGTTGCAGCAGGTCAGGATTGTTCTGGCTGGTTAGATTGGTTTGAACAGGTCTACGTGGGTCAAGATTAATTCCAAAAGGTCTTAGCTGGTTCTACCTGGTCAGATTGTTTTGAACAGATCCTGGCTGGGTCAGACTGGTTCAAACAGGTCTAACTGGTTATACCTGTTCACAATAGATCCAACAGGTTCTACTTGGTCTGTTTAGTTCCAACAGGTCTAAGTGGTTCTACCTGGGCAGATTGGTTCCAACAGGTCCTAGCGGTTCGGATTGGTTTCAACTGGTGGAAGTGGTTCACGCTGGTTCTACCCGGTCAGACTTGTTCCCACAGGTCTAAGTGGTTCTACTTGGTCAGCTTGGTTCCAAGCTGGTTGGATTTGTTCCAGCAGGTCTGGCTGGTTCAAGCTGGTCAGGCTAAAGGAACAAAAAGGAGGCAAAAAGGCAAACAAACCTTACCACCAGGTGGCCCAGGCTAAGAGAGTAGCTGAATTAATTATGATCAGATATTTATGGTGAAACAAATATTTAGAGAAAAATCGAAGGAAAATCGTCTTTTAATAACGCAAGAACACGTAGCATGCCTTGGCCACATGCAAGGTTGGGGATAAATTTTTGGCCAGATTTCACTATACAAAAGGCCAGTGTGTGTTTTCAGTGTATGTCTGTCATTTCCTCAGCACACATTCAGAGTCACAGCTTGGTTCTTTATTCCTTACGGCTGGAAAATGAAAACAGATACAATGAAAAAAAAAAAACCGGTACAAAGGAAGAAAAAAAAACCAAACAGAAAAAAAACACTAAAAAAAATGCCTCGGCTTCAGACATTTAAAAAGTACATCATGAAACTCGTAATGAATTTCATATAACTACATATATATATTTATTTATATATATATATATATATATATATATATATATATATTTACATCTCTTCATCTTTGATCCCACTGGAATAAAATAGATGTTTTTTTAATTTATATTTTTTTGTTCCAAAGCTTCAGACTGTAATAATTGTAAACTGTGTTGCTTATTGATTTTAATTTTTTTTTTCATTGAAACGATTCATCGTTTCTTGGCACCATTTTGAAGTTTTGTGTTTGGACTACAAATTGGCAATATGGACTACAGGTAAGATGGCGGCACAGAGAGGAGCAGAGTGATGCGCTCATAGCAACATGCATCTTTGTAATCAACAACAACAGCAGTGACCAACAGCATCGGGTTCGAGTTCGAGGTCTGGATCGGAGAAACGACGGCAGTTTGAGATAGACGAAGCGTTCAGTTTTCTGGGACAGTTACTTCCCGGAATTCCATTTAAAAAAAAACAGTAAATTGTGACACCTCCGCTAATGCAAAAGTGCCAGTATAGACCTTTGTTGACTTCCACTTAAAAAAGTGGCTCAAAATGCAAGCTAGACAACTATGAATCTGCTTGCTAACTAGCCAATGTGCTAGAACCCCTGAGGAGCCCAACATTTTTCAGAAATGACATTTATTTATGGGAAAAATCAATATCAAAATAATAAACTAGTTCCGGGGTGTCCAATCTTTTCCGCAAAGGGCAGGTGTCGGTGCAGGTTTTCATTCCAACCAAACACCTGATAGTTTGTTGAAAATGAAGATCTGAACAGGTAAAAACTGGTCTGGCTTGGTTGGAATGAAAGCCTGCACCCACACTGGCCATTTGGCGAAAAAGGTTGGACACCCCTGAACGAGAGGAATCTGGTTCCTTTAGGGTTCCTTGGTGTCCAGGTTGTCTCTGGTATGGAAATCCTTTGTCCTAAATTTTCAGTGAAATAAACAGAGAAATCTGTTAGGCTTCTAGGTTTTACCACTTTTTTATAAATCTGATTTCAACACCCTCTGGATTCTACTGACATCGACAGCCAAGTTCTTCCACCTAGGAAACTTCGTTTGTCCACTTGTCCTGACTCAGCTGAAATGCAAGTATATAATAGCTGCTAAATTGAGCTCAGGGGTTTGGCTGAGAACAAAATTACCTGGGAAAGGTCAACAAGGGCATGCTAAAAAAGATCCTGGAACGCAGCCCTGATCTTGTCCTTGCTTAGCCTCTTGTATCCTCGTTCCTAAAACGTCCCATTGCAGATTTCAAAACATTTCTCAGCCGAGCGAAAACTGCACAGGGAACTCGACAAGTGGGTGTTAAACCAGTCCTGGAACTCAGGGTCCAACTGGCGGTACTTCACAGCCTCTAGCACATGCCAGAACACACACATACACGCCATTCCTTTAGCAATAAGAAACAGTCTAATATAACAGTCTCATGCGATACTCTCTTTTCTTTCCCTCTCAGGACCAATTAACACATTTTTTTTAATATACTGGTTTTTTCTCCACTTTCTGAAAATCCTCTTCAAGCTCACCTTCTTGCAGTTAATCATCTTCCTACTTCTCGCTACTTCTTCTAATCTTTTTCGTTTTCATCCTTCTTATGGACCTTTCAAGCTCTCTGATGAAGATTTATGATCCTTTTACATCCTGACTCTCCACACGGCACCCTACAATAAATTCACAGCTACACTGACTACACACTCCAACTCCGGCAATAAGTAGATCAGCACATCAGATAGAAGCCTCGGGTTCGGTGTGTCCCAGGGGTTTTAATAAACAGGAGATCAATTGCAACAAATATTGAGCTCGGCATGTTGGAACTGAGAGCATCTTGGGGTCAGTCTTGGCTAGCTGCTCTATGACTAAAGAGGACTTAAGAGTTTCCACAAGACTCCTACAATGAATTACCAAATATGCTAAAATTCCATGCTGGTACTTTCTGACACTAATGGTGGTTCTCTCTGACATCAGTAGGCGTCCTGTCTGAAATCAGTGGTGGGCCTCTCTAGAATTAATGTTGGTCCTCCCAGACATCAGTAGTTGTCCTATCTGAAATCAGTGGTGGGCCTCTCTAGAATTAATGTTGGTCCTATCGGACATCAGTAGGTGCCCTGTCTGAAATCAGTGGTGGGCCTCTCTGGAATGAATCTTGGTGCTCCCTGACATCAGTAGGTGCCCTGTCTGAAATCAGCGGTGGGCCTCTCTAGAATTAATCTTGGTACTCCCTGACATCAGTAGGTGCCCTGTCTGAAATCAGTGGTGGGCCTCTCTAGAATTAATCTTGGTCCTCTCTGACATCAGTAATTGTCCTGTCTGAAATCAGTGGTGGGCCTCTCTACAATTAATGATGGTCCTCCCTGACATCAGTGGTGGTCCTTACTAACATTCGTGGTTGTCCGGTTCAATATCAGTAGTGGTCCTTCCCGACAACAGAACTTGTCATGCCTGACATTAGTGGTGCTCCTCTCTAGCATTAATAGTGGTCCTGTCTGGCCTCAACAGTTATCTTTGCACACATCAAGACCATTCTCCCTTGACGTCAACAGAAGTCCTAGCTGAATGTCAGTGGTGGTCTTGAAATCAATAGTGTCCCTACCAAACATCAATGATGGTCTTCCCTGACATCACAGATCAGTTTGGATGTTTGTGCTCAATGTTGTGTTGCCCAAATTCACCCTCCAGCATTTCGTTCTCACTGAAGACTTCGCCTTACACCGAGAATAATGTACAGGATTTAAGGCATTTTACTGGAACACGTCCAGCTCTACCAATGTTCGTTGCAATCGATCTGTTCAACAGTCCTCGAGGACTTGCCCCGCATGGTGTCTTTGAGGTGCTGCATTGTTTTAAAGCACATCTCGCATCATCATCACACAGCTCGACGCACAGAAGCTGCAAGCACAGAACGATGACTGGAATAAATAGAGGTACAAATAGAAATATACAACTTATGGCACGAAAGGTCACATCAACACACACCTGCAACGTTGTCGTGCCTTTTAAAAGTTCTAACCCACCCCCCCATCACCACCACCACCCAAGCATCCCCACCCCACTCCCATCTTATATAATAACCCCACAACAATCCCCGGCCTCCCCCAGCGAAGTTAGGAATGTAAACAAAAATAAAGATATTCCATATTGTTGAATATACAATTTGACATTAGCAGCTTAGCGAATGGTAACTTGGCACTGCAGAGTTGATACTTTGTAGTGTAAGGCCTTCAGAAATCCTCATGTGAATGAGATTTCCTGATATCTGGCAACCATTGAGTGAAAAATGCCCATGTTGGGTCTGTCTCAAACGCTAGCAGTCGTAAGAAAAAACAAACAAAAAAGAAACATCACCACAAGAACACAGAATCTGTTTTTAGCAAGAATTGTGGTTGTAAGAAAGTTTTTCTCCATTTGGACACAAACCATTGTGTGCTACCCATAATGCTCTGTGGATGTGTGTAGGCTACAAGCAGTGCGTGAGGTTAGGAAATGTACAATTCGAATGATCGCGTAATAAAACAATGCGCAAAGTGTATAGACATCGGGTTCTGCCAGGCTTCAGCGGAGGGTCTCGATTTAAAAGCTCGAGCTCTGTTTCGCTAATCGACCATGAGCTAGCAGAGTGTACTTTTTTTCCTTTCTTTAGGTTGAGGTATTTTTTGGAACGAAATGTCTAGTTTTTTCTCGACAGTGCCCCCTAGCACATGGTTTCATTTGAGGGTTTTCGAAGGCAAAATGTTGTTTGGGCAGACCCTTTCTCATGACTGCAGCTGGCTTGGGTGAAAAATAAATGTAGTGTTTTTTTACTGCTCCTTTAGCCATTGAATGAGAAGACACCTTGATAATGGCTACCATAGCATTCAGCTGATGGTAACCAAGGCAACAGATACCAGGCAACTTACAAAGCCTGAAATCAAGGACTTGACCCTCTGACTTTATAAAGTGTGAAGGATGTTAAAGGGCAAGAAAGGCTGGGCTTTTGATGGAGTGTATGTGTTATTGTGTGTGTGTGTGTGTGTGTGTGTGTGTGTGTGTGTGTGTGTGTGTGTGTGTGTGTAGGATCAGGATCTTTTTCGAAAACTGTATTTCCATCCAGCTTCCCAAAGACACTGAAAAACATACAGTGTAACAGCGATAAAAAATAATAGCGCACCACAGTGAAATCATAAAACTGAAAACCCGCGGAATATCTAATGTTTCAACCAAAAAACGGAGATGGACGTATTTTGACGGCCGTGATGAAAACTGAGTCTGTTCATCTCTTCCCCGCCTGGCTTTTTTACGATGCAATCGAGTGGGAGAGCGTAAATAAAAGTCTGAGGCTTAATACGTTAGGAAAAAATTACAATAATTTCCAATGTTCCTGTTTGTCCACTGTTGGTAAAAAAAAAGGGGGGTTGAGGGGGGGCTGTAACGAAAAAAAGAGGAGTGAGGCCATAAAGAAATCCAGTTCCTGAAGGTCATGTGTGGCCATCCTCAGCCAGAGTGAGGGAACAGTCGGAAAGGGGATGGTGGTGGGCGTGTCATCAGGGTGGAGGGGGGATCTGGACTTCTAACAGCTCGTAGGCGAAGATGTTCCAGAAGATGGCGAAGAGTAGGAAGGTGACAAAGGAGAAGACTAGAACCCACCATGAGCACTGCTTGTGCAAAGATTCCTCGTAGCTGCGCAGGATAAGCAGGCCCATGCTGATTCCCACCACAGCGCCCGACAGGTGGGCCATGAAGCTCGGCTGCGGCCCAGATGAAGGCAACGGTGGAGAGAAGCGCAGCCACACGGCTCGGCCCACCTCCGAACTCACTGCAGCAAGAGAAAGTCAGATAGTAGGTTTGTTAGCGATCAGTTGCGACGGATTTCGGGTACTTCCCTTGAGAGTTTATACAGTCAGTGAGCAAGTCTCCTTAATGAGATAAGCCATGTTAAGGGTTGTCCCAAAAAAACTCTTCCCCATCAAGGAAGGTTACAGTAGTACCTTCAGCTATATCAACTATTACATGCATTTTTCTTTAATACTAGCATGACCAATCAGCAATGTCATATTAGTTTCCCTAAAATGAACACAAAGAATAAAAAGAGTTTCACTTGTCACATATACATTATAGCATAGTGAAATACTTTCTTTAAATGTCCTAACTTGTTAGGAAGCCATGATACTACCCCCTGGAGCAGAGAGGGTTAAGGGCCTTGTTCAAGAGACCAATAGTGGCAGCTTGACAAAACCGAGGCTTGAACCCCCAACCTTTCAAATGAATAAGGTAAAAAAAAAAAATAAAGGTGCTTTATACTTGTCAAAGGGGCAGTGGTAGGCTAGTGTTTAAGACATTGGACTTTGGGTCTGGGGGTTGTGGGTTCAAGTCCCGGGCCAAACCAGGCTGGCACTCTTGGTCCCTTGAGCAAGACCCTTATGCCCTAATGGGTGCTTAGATGTGGGAACGGGGATAATGTTCTCCGCCATGGACGGTCCCAAGCCTGGCTGCGAAAGCAGGAGGATTGGTGATGGGTTAACAACCTGTAACCAAATTGCTACGGCAAGTAAGCCATCAGGCCCGCCCCATGCGCCTCATGGTGTGGGAGAATAAAAAAAAATAATTGTCAAATGGACTTCACATCGCAGTGAAATTCTTTCTCCGCATATCCCAGTGATGTTAGGAAGAGTCAGCTATGATACAGTGCCTCTGGAGAAGTTTTGGTTAAGGACCTTGCTCAAGGGCCCCAAAACTGGCAGCTTGGCAATACTGGGGCTTGAACTCCCAACCCTTCCCATCAGTAACTCAGAGCCTTTATTACTGAGCTTCCATGTTTCCAAAAAACATGAGAGACACAATCTTCAGACCACTCTAGGTTCCATAATTTGGACCTGAACGACAAACCGCCCATGTGAAACTAAAAGGACGTGCCCTCAAAGTAGAAACTTTCGGGGAAAAATTTGAAAAGAAAATGTTTGCTGCAAAAAAAAGTGGTGAAACATAGTGGTGGGAGCGTCGGGCCATGGGTTAGCAAAACCAGGAAGTATTAAAGGGAATTACACAAATGCAACCAGGATGTTGTACTTTTTTTTTACTGAATTTTGAATTAGGACAATATTCAAAGTGGTAACTGTGATCTGTTCTAAACAGAAATGCAGTCTTACCAAGAATAAACTGTAACACAGCACAAAAGAGAGTGGGAGACTGTAGAGCTATTGTTAACGCTAATAATAAGCTAGAGAATGATGCAATTATTCCCATACAATTGCTTTTTAAACATTATAATCTTTCAGTAATCAATACTGATCATTATCATCGTCCTCGTGAGGACACGGCTTAATGAAAGCAATAATAGAAACCTGTGAAAACATACAGATTATGATTGCTTTTTGAGTCCTGGGGACCTGTGGGGGAAAAAAACTCAGAAAAAAGGGCCATGTCTTTATTATCTCCACTAGGATCTGCTGAGAGGGTTCCAAAGCTATCTGATCATCCCAAAGCAACGTTTTCAATTTGGACTGATCCAACACTCTGGGGTCAGTAAAACAAGAGAGGGAAGGGGAAACTCCCTATAGGGTTTATATGCTGGAACATATAGGGGTTAACAAACATCCTGTTCAAGAACATGAAAAGGGGGAGTTTTCTGCGGCTATAATTAGTGCAGCCGTGAAAAACGCTGACACAAAAATATCGAGGAAGCAGTCTGAAGAAGCAGTGACAGAATGATGAGTCATGTGACTTCCATATGTGCAGCTTCACACCTTTTACGGACTTTGAAGGTTTGCCTGCCTGAGAGTCTGGCAGTTAAAGATTCATGAAAGCTTGAGAAGGAAATGATCATTTCATGTCATTTTAGCTTTAAAGTTAAGGGCCTTGCTCAGGGGCCCAGCGGTGACAGTCTGGTGTTGGTGGGATTGGAACTAACAACCTTTAGAGACAAAGTCTAACATTTGAACCATTTCCCTGTAGGGGGACGGTAAGGATACTCACTGCAAACCAGCGCAAGGATCATCCGCAGTAACTTGTACGGACACTTCATCCCAGCCCAATTCTGAAACACACACACACACACACACACACACACAATGGAATGTGAGAAAAGTGCGAACCCGACCATGTGTTAGTGTGGTGCTGAGATAAACGCTATTCATGATTCACGATGGAAGAATATAAACACACACACACACACACACTTAGACCATATGTAACAAAAGTGACTCACTCTGATACACTCTCCAGCCTTATTTGGCACAATAAACAACACATCCTTAATCACTCAAACACACACACACACACAGCTCCGAGTCGAGTCTGTAATGTAGTGTATCTCTGACTCGAGTCTGTGACTCAGTTCATACTCCAGTCTGTGATTCAGCTATGACTCAGCTCTGAGGTATAGTGTAGCTATAACTCGAGTTTGTGATTCAGTTCTGAATCAAGTCTGTGATTCAACTTTTACTCAAATCGGTGATTCAGCTCTGAATTGAATTGAATTGAATTGAATTGAGCTCTGACTCGAGTTTGTGATTCAGCTCTGACTCGAGTCTGTGATTCAGCTCTGACTCGAGTCTGTGATTCAGCTTTGACTCAAATCTGTGATTCAGCTCTGACTCAAGTTTGTGACTCAGCTCTGATTCAATGACAGGAGCGAACACTTCCCTTTATGGCGTGAACCTGGGGTTTTGTGTGTGTGTGTGTGTGTGTGTGTGTGTGTGTGTGTGTGTGTGTGTGTGTGAGTCTTTTTGGTCTCCAGGGAAACGGACTGAAAGCATACAAATGCACTAGTTCTCCATCCTTTTCTCTCTTACTCTCTCTCTCTCTCTTTATTTCTCTCTCTCTCATTCATTCGGCAATGCGTGGCGCAATCGTTACGGCGGCTGGGCTCGGTTACCATGACGACGTTGGCGAGATGGGCAGAGCAGAGTGCATAGACTCCTCCAGAACCACCGACCACCGGAGCTCTCATATCAGTGATGGAGACTGTGAGAGACCCTGCAAAGAGAGAGTGTGAGAGAGAGAGAGAGAGAGAGAGAGGGAGGGAGAGAGACAGAAAAACAGACAGACAGACAGAGGGAGGGAGGGAGAATAGAAAATTGAGAAAGAGAAAGAGTGACAAAAAGAAAGAAGGAGTGAGGGAGTGGGAAAGACAGGGAGTGGCTGGCAGAGAAAAATGTGTGTTTGTGTGTACGTGTTTGTGTGTGTATGTGTTTGTGTGTATATGTGTTTGTGTGTGTATGTACGAGACGTCAGCAGCTGAAGCGTTTCGCCCTCCATCCCATAATTCGCCCAGCCCACCAAAGCTGATGGAGCGTTACCGTGGCAACAAATACCTTCATTATCGAACGGCGAGCGTCGCCTTCGTCGTGTGTTTACGCAGTTTTGAAGCACGACCGGAGATCTCACGAAACGTCAACAAGCTGAAGAGCGCACACACAGGAAAAACACAAACACACACACACACACACACACACACACACACACACACACACACACACAGACACACACACATCTAATCCATCCTCATCGAATGTGCCTTAAGATATCAGCACATCCCGTTGAGATTTTTACTTCCTGGTCCAAGCGTCTCGTCCTCCCATGTGTCCTCCTCCACGTCTTCCACCTATTCACGTCTAGACGGCCGGCTGATGCGTAAATATTGGCACCCCAGGTGATATTTGTGCGAGCACGGTAAATACGCTCCAAGCATAATATGTAATCAGCTGGGATAATTAGCTATTGACCTAGCATACACTGCGTGTGTGTGTATGTGTGTGAGAGCGACAAAACGTCTATAAGGGCCATGTTTGGCACTACAGATGCAAGGCTCAGCACTCGCACTTTCCATCCGTCCGTCTTTCTGTCGTTCCTCGTTGCGCGTGTCTTCGGCGTCTCCTTTGTGTAGCGTTGGAACGTGGGCTTGTTGAGCGCGAAATGACCTTGTGTGAGCCTCAATTATGGATTCGCCAGTCTTTTAGTTTTCAACACACACTGCAGCAGCACGGGCCAGCATTTGTGTGTGTGTGTGTGTGTGTGTGTGTGTGTGTGTGTGTGTGTGTTAGGAGGCAGCAAATGTTATTGACTGTCTCGGTGATCTATGGGCATAAATATGATGCTGAGCCAACACTCTTTCTTTCTTATTCTCTCTCTCTCACACACACACACACACACACACACACACACACACTCACCTGCCACCACTCCGGCCATATAGAGAAGGCTGATTCTCAGAATCCCGTGCACCATCTCCAGAGGAACGCCAATCATCAACTGGAGTAGGGCGTTAAAGCCCAGCTGTTCTAACCTGCACCACACACACACACACACACACACACACACACACACACACACACACACACACATATACATGAATTCAGGGTAAAAATCATGTACATGTACAAATCCGAGTATAACTCATTAGCCGGCCATCCTGCTGAGTGAGTGTGGCGATGTGCTGAAGCCTCCATTCGACCAAATTAGCGAAACCGGCCTCAATCCTGATCCTCCTGGACCCTTTAAACCAGCATAAGCACTGGCTCAGCACGCCAGAGGTTCACCCCTCCTGCTACCAGGAGGGGACGCTTGGTCATGCGTCAGCACAATACTGGGGGAAAAATATTTATTTATTTCCAAATAATTCTCATTGCTGGTCATGGAATCATTGGATCAAGATCTTTTTGTAGCAGGCTTCAGGAAAACATAATCCTCTGGGGGTCTGGGAAGGTAGACAACACCCAGCTCCTCATTCTGTATGATATTGTGGCTCATCAGGAAGCTTCACATCCTTCTCTGTTTCCTGAGCTTAGATTTTTGGCTATGGGTCTCCTCCAGGTTTTCTGGAGGTGCTACAGCACTCAATATCATTTACATTTACATTCATGGCATTTTGTAGACACCTTTATCCAGAGCGACTTACAACTGTGTAATTGTTTGAGGGCACTGGACCAGAATCTGGAATCTCTGCGCTGGACTGGCTTCCCATCCAGGGCATTTTCTAGGCTCTGCACTGGACTGGCTTCCCATCAAGGGGATTCCATAGGCTCTGCGCTGGACTGGCTTACCATTTAAGGGAATTCCCCAGGCTTGTACTGGACTGGTGTCCTATCCAGGGGGTTCCCTAGACTTTGCAACATCCATGGACCTGACCAGCATTTACAGAAGATGAACACATTGAAGGAATTTAAGTATTCCTTTACATCTAATAAAAAAGTAGTAGCTGGTAAGATGGGTTCCTATCCCACCACCAAGCTGGGCCCCTGAGCAAGTCCCTTAACCCTCAATTCATCAACTGTATAACTGAGATACATGTAAGTCACTCTGGATAAGGGTATCTGCCCTAGTGGGATTCCTAGGGCTGTTTCCTAGACTTTGCGCTGGACTGGCTTCCCGTCCAGGGGGTCCCCAAGGCTCAGGATAAACCATGGCCCTGACCAGCATTTACAGAAAAGGAACGACTTGAAGGAATTCCTTTAATTTAATTCATTCCCTGTTCCTAACACTACCTTAATCTATTAGTATCTTTATTGTTCACCACAGATATATTGAGTAGAACGTTACATCATCAACACACCAGTGATCATATAGACCTATGGAAAGCTGATATGGAAGGATATGTTTTGCTTGATGAAATGCTGAGCACAGAAAAAAACAAAGCAGAAAGCTCCCAAAAAAAGATCCACATCTTCAAGGAAACTCTGTTTCCCATCAGACATCATGCTCAGCAAATATGGCCGCCCCAGATTCAGCCTCCTAGGATACACTTGCATGTTCACGATCACCCTCGTACCTCATCACGCCTGTTTCCTATGGCTTTAATGCGAAGTATATATGCTTTTGTCCTGAAGAATCGTATCTCCTTATCTTCTGGGACTACGAATTCCTTAAAAAATAGACCCGTTTCAATCATTTTAACGGCTCCGTTCCAGGAATTCCTGGAGTTCCTGTTTTTCTTTTTTTTTCTGCCTCATTTGACTGTTACCACTACGACCAGTGTCTTTTGTGCTCGAGTGCAGTAGCAGTTTGTGCTTTTTAACACTCTCAAGAAGGTGCGAGGCCGCCGGCGAACCTGACTGTGACGACGCCCTCGCAGCCTGACAGCTCTGTTAGCATACGCATATTTCCAAAGTGTCTCTGGCTGTGTGTGCGTTTCTCAGCAGTCGCCTGTTAATACCTAGTTATATATAACGTGCGACCGTGTTACACCTGAGGCACTATTTTTGTCTCTTCTCCGCTTATCTTCTAAAGGCATCTTCTTTGTTAAAATCAATCATAGTTCAGCTCAGCAAGAGTCGTATCCCAAGACAAAGAAATTGAATAGAAGGTTTTTCCATTTGACCCTGCAAAAAAAAAAAACAGGGATAAAAAATGCTGACAAATGTCTAGCATGACAATATATTGCTGCAGCTCCATGAAGATCTGCTATTCAATGGGTTGGAAGATCTCCTGCTCTAGATAGCCTCCTCACCTCCATCAGTACATGGCTTTACTAACACCCTAGTGGCTGAATGAGATCCCACAGATATCTCCACCAAGTCTAGTGGACCATCTATAACAATAACAGTAGGTTTTGGGTCAAATACATAAATCCTGAACGCCATGGCTACCATGCCATACACCATGCAATTCTGTCTGTTATTTAGAGAGCTCACGGTCATCTGGAGTGATATCTATCATTGACGGCCTGCCCAGTCACCTGCACCAAAATCCTACTGAGCTGCTCTGGGATGAACCGAATCTCTGCCACTAGTTTTTCAAGAAACAAACTGTCTGGATACTAAAAATGCCATCTTTCAACAACCATCGAAGAACAGACTAGGAGTTTCTACACTTTTCACAGTTCCATCATTGTGGAGTTTACTGTTCCTTGATGGAGAACAGTAATTTGTGTAGTTTCAGGCAGTTCTTATGGAGCCCTCTTCAGCAGCACGGAGTGGATTCCAGTTGATGAGGATTCCACCAGGGCGTCAGGATGGATCACTGAGATCTCAGTGCAGGAAAGCCGAGTTGATATCCAGTATGGGATGGTAAGATTTAGCAATTTGCAACGGTGCAACGACATGAAAGTCTTGAGCGTGTTCTCATGGCACCACTGTTGCTACGTGACCATGACGTATCATATGTATCGTAATGTAATGTAGCATATTTGGCACCAGATCATGTGGTGTTATTTGTGCTGATACCAAACCATGAGTAAACAAGCGCAAAAAATAACGAACGCACGCGATAGCAGTTACATCAAACATATTGATCATAACTGAGTGTGGCATCACAGCGAAGTCACAAGTCCTCCTTTTTCCGAGACCTCCTGCTGTTTCGCGAAAACGGTTCTGCAGACGTCGAAGGCGATGATGCCGCCTTCCTTTCGCCTCTCGCGCCCACGTCTCCCGCATATGTACGAGCAGAACGCTTGCAGGACTCGATTTCGTT
The DNA here is from genome assembly GCF_014805685.1 of Silurus meridionalis. Taxonomy (NCBI): domain Eukaryota; kingdom Metazoa; phylum Chordata; class Actinopteri; order Siluriformes; family Siluridae; genus Silurus; species Silurus meridionalis. Next base: position 7,452,493 of record NC_060887.1, on the reverse strand, counting down.
TCGTATGTGACTCAGAGCGGCGTCGGTCCCGGAGGCATTGCCTTGGGAGAGCCGGTAACTCGGCTCGCTTGTTTGTTGCTAACAGATGCTGGGTTTCCTTCAGTTCAGCTTCTAGGGAAAGCCCTTTTTCTTCAGAAAACCGTTCCAAAACTTTGTGAATCATACCTCGTGTCCTGCGTGGTTTGGCAAGAGGTGTTGGAAGCATATCAAACCCTAAAGCTTTTGTTTTTGTTCTTTTGACTCGAACCGGATTTTTGACTCGTAAAGTTACAGGTTTCTCCCCTTTAGGTTTCCAACCACCCGACAGTGTTAAGCAGCCTGACGGGTTTGGAGAGCGCTAGCATATCGAATCGTTTCGAAAAGGCATCTCTTAACAGCAGAGGTCATTTCCAGACAGTCCTTTAAGTGGTAGCACGGTTTCATCCGTTTAAAAAAAAAGCATTTAGTGCCTCTGAAAAAAGCTTTTTTGTTAGCATTTTATTTTGAAACAATTGCTACTAGGGTTGTGAAATTCCTGGGATTTTCAAGACTGGAATTTTGCTTTGTGGAAATATGGAAATTAACGGGGATACACTTTGCGTTTACAAAATCGCAGGTTAGCCTACAACAGTCATTGCGAACTCAATTAAAACAACCAGATTGAATGACTTTCCAGTCGAATTTTCACACTGCATATTTATCAATTTACTGTAGGGAAACAAGAATATCGAAGCCACAGCATTTGATTCTTACGATTTCATTCGTTCAAGTAAATTTTGATATTACTTCGGTAAGTATATTTTATCTATAGTATTAAAGTTGAACTAACAAATACTGTGTTATACAGTCGCCAGCTAGTAAATCGGATATGCTAAATTTAAGCTAGAACCATTTCATTGACAATTGACGAAGCTAGCTAGCTCAAGCTAGCTCAAGGTGTGTAAAGTACACAACAAAAAAAAATTGCGAAACAAACAGTATTATTGTGAAATTCATTTGCATCGATGGAAGCTTTGTTTGTATATGATACAGTTTAAATAAATCTTCCCAAATTTAAATAAATTCTTATAACGTAATAAATTCACATACATTCCTGGTTACTTTCTGTCTTGGAAAATTTCCATAATTTTCCAGATGAAGTTCCTTTGTTCATTTGTCTCTTTGATATTTGACCTCACCACATTTAACAATTAGCTCGTGTGAAATCCCAAGCTAGATGTTGTTTCCTCGTCCATCTTTCCATGTGATGCAATTAATGCAATTAATCTTGCAAATCATCAACGACGTGCCCGATGTGTGTACAATTTTAATCCCGTTGCACAAACCAATTAGCAGCCATTACGTTTGGACCTCATGTCTTTAGCATGCAGTATTCCATGTGGATTTACAAGGTCTCCAGCTAAATTTGCGATTCAACTTTGTAATTCTAGTTATTCGTTGAGAAGAATATTTGACCAGGAAATCACCAAACTGGCATATAAAGCCATCTAGGTTCACTAGGAATTAGAAATGGGGACTTGTGGATTGGGGACTGGCGAAAGGGGACTTGGAACTTCAAAATGAGAAAAAGTGGACTATGGATTTGGAAAAGAGGACCGGGAAATATGAAATGGGGACCGGATAAAGGGAATTCAGAAGAGGAGACTGAGAAATGAGGACTGAAGAAAAGGGGACTAGGAACTGGGACATGGGGGACAGTGAACTTGGGACTGGTGAATGGGAAATTGGCAATTGGGAATGGGGGCTCACTGAAGATAACTGGGAAAAAATGGGACTGAGGAATGGGGACTGGGTAAAGATGCCTGAGTAAAAAAAAAAGGAACTGAGAACTCGGGAATGGCAGTAATTGGATTATGGAGTAGGAAAAAGGGACTGGGAAATAAGAATTTGGGACTTGATAATGGGGACTGTGTAGAGGGGACTGGGGAATGAGGACTAGGAACTGGGTAATCGGCAAAAGTGGACTTTAAATGTGGGATTGGGGACTTTGGAATAGGAACTGGGTAGAGAGGACATTGGGATAGGGGAAAGGGAATTGGCCACTGGGTAGAGCCACTGGGTAGAGGGCCTAAGGCAAAGGAGAGTAGAAACTGGGGAATGGGGGAAAGTAGAGTATTGACCTGGAAAAGGGGACTGGGGAATGAGAAATGGAGATGTGGGAATGGGGGCTGGGTAAAGTGGACTGAGAAAAGGGGACTATGAACTTGGAAAAGGGTCTGGGAAACATGGAATTGTTGACTTAAATACCCCTAGGTCTAGATGGCCTCACTTTAAGAAGGAATTTTACGTGTTCTCCTCATGTTCATGTGGGACTCCTCAAGGTTCCTCCTACCTCCAAACAAACATGGAAGTGGTTACTAATTACCCCTAGGTCTAGCTAGATCCCTCATTATGCACCCAATGGCCCCTGCTCCAGCTCCACCGTGACCCAGGTGAACCGGTTAAATTCATTGAATCAAAGCATCTGCCAGGTAATTCAATCGTTTTCTTGAGCCAAAGGACTTCACTCACACACTGTGTTC
>NC_060887.1:7437492-7444992 GCF_014805685.1 Silurus meridionalis | reverse complement strand
ATCTTGGGGAAAAAGGCCAAATTTATGTATATGATAGATTTTTAAAATTGTTTTTAAAAATCTGTGAGGTAAAATAGAAGGAAAATCTAAGATGGCCGCCCCCGAAAGTACCAGGGCGCTACAGCGTTCAGTTTGTTTATAGGTTACAGTAAGTCACACTCTGTCCTAAATTGGATCAGCAGTGTGTGTGTGTGTGTGTGTGTGTGTGTGTGTGTGTGTGTGTGTGTGTGTGTGTGTGTGTGTGTATGTACGCATGTGTGTGTTAGCCTTGTGGCACTACCAATCTGAACTAGCAAGCTTTAAATTATGCTAATGAAACACATTTCTGAGGAAAAAAATATAATTTTTCATACAATTTCTCCACAGAAATGAACCTCGATAGTTTCCTCTGTAAAAACAAAAGGATTCCACTTTAAAAAAAATAAATAAATAGAGGGAAAAAAGTAAAACGTTGGCAAAAAAAAAACGAGCACGCGTCATCACACACTAGCAAGAAAACCCGGCCATGGTGTATTACGCTCGTTCGGTTCCCAATCTTGTGAGCTTATGCCAGCAATACTCGGCCTTGTTTGTGTGTGTGTGTGTGTGTGTGTGTGTGTGTGTTTAACAGCCAGAAATAGCCTGAGCTCAGCACTCCTCTCTGTAAGAGAAAACTCATCAACTCAATGAAGCAGCAGTTGCCAAAACACACACACACACACACACACACACACACACACACACACACACACACTTCCAAATGTACCATGACATCGCAGGCAAAATTACCAGCCTTTGCTTCAATCACACATACACATAAACGCATATGGCATGCACCCACACTCTCAGCAACAGCCTGCTCTAGTTCCTCACACACACACACACACACACACACACACACACACAACACACACATTTTCTCGTAAGATCTTTCGCCTCAGGAGCGGGTGAATAAATCTCGCTCTCCTCAGAAGGACTGGCGTGTCAAGCTGTCCGTCAATCAACACGTTCTTTGAAGATAAAGACATACACACACACACACACACACACACACACACACACATTTCCCAGAATTCCTTTCACCCGTATAAACGTGTAAAACGCATGCTAGCCGCAACTAGCCGTCGCGTAGATCCCAAACCTGGTAAAGGCCAATCATGACCTTGCCGTGACCTCGCCGAGCATGAAAGCCCCCAAACAAGGGATACCCCCTGCTTACACAGGGGTCTCTAAAAGTGTTGGCACCCTTCGGATCATTTACAATTTCATTTATTTCTTGATTTATTCGTTACGTGTGGCGAGAGTTCTGGATGGCGCCGTGTATCAGGCTTCAGAAAGAAGAAACTAAAAAACGAAAAAGGAAACAAAGAAAATTCAGACATACCACTTATATATAATTCCAAAAGTATTGGCAGACTTTCGGATCATTTTGAAATCGGTGATTTTTTAGTAGGAAAAAAACAATGTTCTTGCAATTTTCCTTCACTTGAACAAGACAAAGACGCTTTACACGGGGTTAGAAGATGCCGAAGATCCATAAAATTTTGTGAAACATCTTCTCAGAGGAACGCAAATGGGGTCTGAACGTGGAATGGGATGTTTAAAAGAAATCCGGGTGTCCATTTACTTTTGCCATAGAGAATTATATTATCCTTTTTCTTTTTTTTATGTGGATCTTTGGCTTGTTCATGTTCCTGCTTTCTTTTCGTTTTTTTCGTTCTTTTATTTAATTGCTTTCCTTCCTTCCTTTGTTTCAACCCAAAGTTTAGCCCAATTCCATGATGCCTAAGGGGCTTCAAACTTTCGAAATTCCATCTTCACATTAAGGGCCTTGGTCAAGGGCCCCACAGCGGCACCTTGGCGATACCCGGGCTTGAACCCTCGACCTTACGACTTTTTTTTTGGTCCTTACCCCCTGATTTCCCCTCGACGTCGCCCGTTTTTATAACGACTTATATCGTTTGACTGTCCGGCACCATTCAAAAAATAACAAGATAATGGGAGATCTGGTGAGCCAATGGGGTCAAAATGAATCGAGTTTTTTGAATGTTATTTATTATATTGGGGGTGTTTACGCGTTACATTATCTTAGACAATATCTGGACATTTTAGGGGTATTATTATGGAAGTGCCAGATGGAGACTCGTTCCAGCATCGCCATATGTCGAACGTTCGCTCTTTTGTTCTAACTCGCTGCGATCATTTCAAGATGAAGAAGAATAAAAGATATTGACCGCGACCGGAAAAAAACCCGCCGACTTCCGGTTTTCCGGTCGTGCTAATTGCCTCAACCTCAACGCCGCGCAACGATGGGTCAGTCGGGATTTGAAGGTTCAAAGGTCATGACCTGATAGCGTATATAGGGAAGAAAAGATCGGTACGGTTACGTCGAAGGCTGGTGCGCTCGCTTCCCCGAGGCCATGCTGCAGTGATCAGAAGTGTGTGTGAGGGGTGTGTACCTACACGTGTGTGTGTGTGTCGATGCATAGTAACACCACTACCCTCAGCCTGATGTGACACCGTGTCCTGCTTTCACATCAGCACCAAACTGGGTCGGGTCACAGCAGGTTTTCTTTTTTTTTTTTACGGACCTAGCATGCATACTGCATTTGTCTCAATGTCTCACACACACACACACCTATTTTTTTTCCTTCGCATTTCTTCACACGCCTTACGCACCGTTCCGTCCAGACCTTTGCATGCACATGCACGGGGGAAAGGAGACGGTCGCCATGGCAACCGCGCCGTGGCTTTGCTTACCTGCTCCTGAATGAGCTGAAACAGTGAGCTCCTATCCATATACCGGGCCCTGCTTCACCAACCGCCGCAACGAGATACACACTCACACACACATGCTCACGCTCCTGCACCCGCCGGGGCGCCCCGTACACACACACACACACACACACACCCCTAGTTCCTGTTTGAATGCACGGAGGCTGTGGAGGACGAGGCTGAGGGTCTTCCTCCGGGAATGTGTACGGTGTAGAGGGGGGGATAATAATCCAGGGCAGATCCGTCTCTTTCTGTCTGTCTGACTCTGCAGATGCACTTGCCTTCCTTTGGCTCCCTCTTGGCAGAATGCAGCCCTTGCACTCTCTCTCTCTCTCTCTCTCTCTCTCTTTCTCAATCCTTCTCCTTCCCCTTCTTGCTTTCCCCCTCGTCTTGCCGTACGCGCCTCCTTCTACCTATATGTAAATCTCTCTCTGTCACTCCCTCTCTCTGTCCTTCTTACAAGCAGCACAGCCTGAATGCTAATAAGGGAAGGGGAGGGGAGGTGGACTCCACCAGCCAATCGGAAGCCGGCGGGGGCGTGCCTCAAAGGCTGCAGCTTTTCGCACACACACACACACTTTGGCACGTCCAGTTCTCTGCCTTTTACAAACCTAGAGGTACCCTAAAGTACACCCACACTGTACGACCCCGTCTGCTGCTGAGACATCATCCAGATGTTCCTCTAGATTTTGTGCGAGATTTTTTCAAAAAGGTGAGAAGGTCAGGAGGCCTAGGGTGCAGTCAGCGTGAAAAACTCATCCCAATAGGGTTTATAGCAGAAATCTTCTAAATCTTCCAAGCACCATGGAAGGAATATCTTCATGAAGCGGGTTTGTGTACAGGCTGCAAGTCTCGCACGTTACAAGAGGTGGGATGTGGATTGCAGGAGACCGGACAGGATTCACACTTTTACTCTGCTGTACCACCGTTTGTTTGTTTCCTGGTTTTTAAAAATTTTTATTGCTCTGTGTGTCGCCAATCAGAGATTCCCGGGATTTAACTTTCACCGGGTTTAGAGATCTGGTTGATCGTTGGTGGACCCGGTGCTGATCGCGTCTGGGTGGAAAAGGCAGGTGTCCCAGTACATTTGGACATAAAGTGTGTTGGATATGCAATAAATATAAAATACATAATATAATATAAACATTACATGGCTCAATGGTATTGCCATTGTGGTGCAGATAGATAGATAAATGGATGGATGAAGGGATAAATGGATAGATGGATGGAGGGATGGGACAGGAAAAAGCCAGCAGACAGATAGACAGATGGACGAGAAGAAGGTGAGACCGATACTGGCAGGAAAAAAACAAACAGCAGGATAGACAGACAGATAATCGGATGGACAGGAAGAAAGGTGGGGCAGATACAGACAATAAAGCATGGACGGACGGACGGACAGACGGACAGACAGACAGACAGACAGACATATAAACGGACAGAGGGGAAGAAGGTGAGGCAGATACTGACAGGAAAAAGCAAACAGACAGACGGATGGATGTTACAGGAATATAGATAGATCGATCGATCGATCGATCGATCGATCGATCGATCGATCGATCGATCGATAGATAGATAGATAGATAGATAGATAGATAGATAGATAGATAGATAGATAGGTAGAGTAGCTTGGATGCGACACTGGTAATGTACTGTAGTGTCACATTATATTTATTTCTCCTGCTTCCTCATGAAGTCGTTTTTTTGTCGACTGGATTCTTCAGGAATTAAATTCAGTCTTTACACCATCTAAAAAAAAAAGCAGACCGTCTGGTTTTTTTTTTTTTATCTGTATTTTTGTGGTCCTCAAATTAAGCAGATGGAACCTGCGTCCTTCAGCGCCTTGGCACGTTCGAGCTTCTCATCTCTTTTTTTTCCCTTTCCCAATCGTAAAACTGGTTCCCTTTCGCCAGTAAATGCGGATGTAATAATAACGTAAGCGTCGACTCGAACAGGAAACATCAATTCCTGACAGCCTGCATTTAATCTCCTGCGGTTCTGCTCCTGCTGCGATCCACAACTACACCGGGGCAACTTCAAACTTCAGTAGATGCTGAGAGAGAGAGAGAGAGAGAGAGAGAGAGAGAGAGAGAGAGAGAGAGAGAGAGAGAGAGAGAAAGAATCTCAGTTCACAAACACACAGGCCTCATTATTCACTCCAAACCCTTATTGAGAGAGAGAGAGAGAGAGAGAGAGAGAGAGAGAGAGAGAGAGAGAGAGAGAGAGAGAGTTACTTGTTTACAGCAGTGTTTAGGGAAGAGAAAAAGAGAAACAAAAACAACTAACAACATCAAGTAAATACAGACCTAAAGACAGACAGACAGACAGACAGACAGACAGACAGACAGACAGACAGACAGACAAAAAGCCAGACTGATGGATAGATGGATTGGTTGAAAAAGCTGCTATTGGACAGACAAGATAGATAGATAGATAGATAGATAGATAGATAGATAGATAGATAGATAGATAGATAGATAGATAGATAGATAGATAGATAGATAGATAGATAGATGAGACAGGAAAAGCAAACAGACAGGTTGATGGATGGTTGGACCGTTAGATGGATGAATAGATGGATGGATGAATGGATGGATGGATGAATGAATGGATGGGTGGATGGATGGATGGATGAATGAATGGATGGGTGGATGGATGGATGGATGGATGGATGGATGGATGGATGGATGGATGGATGGATGGATGAATGAATGGATGGGTGGATGGATGGATGGATGGATGGATGGACGGAAAAAGAAAACTTATAGACAAACAGACAGACAGACAGACAGATAGATAGATAGATAGATAGATAGATAGATAGATAGATAGATAGATAGATAGATAGATAGATAGATGGGACAGGAAAAGGCAAACAGACAGGTTGATTGATAGATGGATGAATTGATGGGACAGGAAAAAGAAAACTATTAGACGAACAGACAGACAGACAGACAGACAGACAGACAGACAGACAGACAGACAGACAGACAGACAGACAGATAGATAGATAGATAGATAGATAGATAGATAGATAGATAGATAGATAGATAGATAGATAGATACGCGTTAATAATTCCACATGCAGAGAGGAAATGTGTCTCTCATGTACGAAAGAAGAGAAGAATACACAGATCTCTGAGGAGTAGAGAAAGAAACCGATATGGAGACCTGAGGACGAAGTAGAGAAGGTGTAAATGTGTGAGGTGTGTGTGAGATAAAAGCCACAGCGCCCTCTGTGGTAAAAACCTGTTACTGCATGGGGATTGTTGTAGCATTTCTGGCCATCTGGTTTACCCAGAAATCAGGGCTGCGTCCCAAACCGCAGTTTCCACACCTAAATAATAATGTATTACAGTATTTACAGATTTAACGAGAATAAAATAAGCGTTTATGATAAACACACATCGATGGTCAATGCCGATCATTTCTTCTTGAACAATTTTTTTAATTAATTTATTTTTCAAAGTGTAAACTGTTCACAAATGTTAATAATATAATAATAGTGTTTTATTTAATGTAATAATATAATAATATGTTTGTAAAAAAAAAGCCAAAAAGTTCTTGTCAGAAGTGGGATTTGAACCCACGCCTCCATGTGGAGACCAGAATCCTCATCACAGGAAGGTTTCAACCTTGAGTCTGGCGCCTTAGACCGCTCGGCCATCCTGACATACAGGGCACAGCGCGAAAACTACTATAACTACTTTATTAACTACTGTATTTCATAGAAAGGGTTTGTAAATAAACACTGGGAGATTATTAGTGGAACTCAGCGATGTGTGTGTGAAAATTAAAAATCTAATAAAACCGAAGAAAAAACGCTACACGCCGCTGTTGTCGCTGTACAAGCGGACGGTTGATGCGCTAGCACCCCCTGCTGGCCACACTGCGGAAATACACATACTGTTTAATCACGCACCTGGACTTCACAACGTGCGCGCGCCCGGCTTTCTGTATCTCTATATACACTGTTGTTTAGTTGTGTAGATGTTTGTACACAATATTGTGTTGTTGTGTAGATGTTTGCATACAACATTGTGTGGCTGTTGTGCGTTTGTATACGATATTGTGTTGTTAAGGTGTTTGTATACAATATTGTGTTGTGTTAATATTCGTATATAATGTCGTTGTTGTGTAGGTGTTTGTATGCAACATTGTGTGAGAATATTGTGTTGTGGCGTATGTTTGCCTACAACAACGTGTGGGTGTTTGTACATAATATTGTGTTGTTGGGTAGATGTTTGTATACAACATTGTGTTGCTGTTGTGCGTTTGTATACAATATTGTGTTGAGTTAATATTCGTATATAATGTCGTTGTTGTGTAGGTGTTTGTATGCAATATTGTGTTGCGTGAGAATATTGTGTTGTGGCGTATGTTTGCCTACAACAACGTGTAGATGTTTGTACACAATATTGTGTTGTTGTGTAGATGTTTGTATACAACATTGTGTGGCTGTTGTGCGTTTGTATACAATATTGTGTTGTTAAGGTGTTTGTATACAATATTGTGTTGTGTTAATTTTCGTATATAATGTCGTTGTTGTGTAGGTGTTTGTATGCAACATTGTGTGAGAATATTGTGTTGTGGCGTATGTTTGCCTACAACAACGTGTGGTGTTTGTACATAATATTGTGTTGTTGTGTAGATGTTTGTACACAATATTGTGTTGTTGTGTAGATGTTTGTATACAACATTGTGTTGCTGTTGTGCGTTTGTATACAATATTGTGTTGTGTTAATA
>NC_060887.1:7367492-7432492 GCF_014805685.1 Silurus meridionalis | reverse complement strand
AAAATTGGTGTGTGTTTCTTCATCAACATCCTGTTCCACATTTCTTCTCCATTCACTGTTCTAATGAGCTCCACTCTTCTGGGAAGATGTTCCTCCAGATTGTTTAGGAGATTTATTCAGTCACAATAAAGGTGTTAGTGAAGTCAGGTTCTGGTGGAGGTGAGAAGGTCTGGGATGTTCAATAAGGTTGGAGCTCTAAAGCAGGAGATCTTCATCTTGTCATATCTCAATGTTCTCACACATTTGTGTAGGACGATTAGGAAGATCTAAAAAAAACCCCTGCTGTGTTCAGGAGATGCGGCCAGACCTGCTCTCGGTACCGGAGGCTCGGTGTTCCGGTCCGGTTTGAGCTGCTGCAACTTTGCGGTACCGAAATAAGCGCCGCTCTTTTCTTTATAACAGCCCACAGTTTTGCAAAAGTGCAAAAAAAAAAAAAGAAAGAAAAAAAAAAACGCGTGTTCGTCCCACGCACGTTTTGCACGCGCGTGATCCGGTTCCGCACTTTTACCCGCTCCACGGCCCGGTTCGTGTGCAGTCCAGGAATTTCGACGCGAAACGACGTCGGCAACGTCACGCGGACTCGCGGGTGAAGGGATTGTGTTAGTTGCGTGGACGCGTCCGCCGATTATTCAGCCTGGACGCCGGCCTGCGCGAGCCGAACCCGCCCGGTCCGGCCCGCCGACGATCGGGCTTTCCGGCGATCGCGGTACCGCGAGGCCCGGTCTCGCGGCTTCGGGTGGATTCGGGCCGAACGCGGCGAAAAGCGCGGCGGCGCGCGGCGCTCCGACTCGGTTTTCCGCGGAAAAAAGTTGTTCCCCCGCGCCCCGCGGACGGAACCCTCGCGGCGCCGCGACGCTCGAAGCCCCCGCTACCGGATCGCACGGCCGCGGGGGGTCGCGCCGGAGCGGGCCGCGCGGATTCGGCGCGAGTTCGGCCGGCAAGAAACACAAACTCGGAGCGCGCGGTTCCCACGGAGGCGCGCTCGCTCTGCTTGCTGGCCGCCTGTGTTCTCAATCACGTCCGCGCCGAGGCTTCTTTAGACCTTCCTACCGCGAGCCTAACACACACGCGCGCACGTACACACACGCAGACACACGCGCGGCTACACGTCTCCAGGACTTTAATAACGGGACGTTCACAGCGTTAATTATTATTGCGATTCTTAATTATAATTAGTGTTCATTCATTATAATTCGACTTCTGTAAGAGTAGTCGGGTTTTTTTGAGTTGTAAGAGCGGTTTTTTTTTTATTCCATCTTTTTTGTTGTTGTTGTTGTTGTTGTTGTTGTGCATGCCTTTGAGACTCGTGAAGGCCATGACGGAAACGGCGGCGACACCGGCGAAAGCCAGGAAGGCGAAAGCGGTGAAGAAGGCGACGTCGCACCCGAAGTACTCGGACATGATCGAGGCGGCGGTGCTCGCGGATAAAAGTCGCGGCGGCGCCTCGCGGCAGTCCATCCAGAAGTATGTGAAGAGCCACTACAAAGTGGGAGACGCGGCCGACGTGCAGATCAAACTGGCACTCAAGCGGCTCGTCGCCACGGGGTTCCTGCGCCACACCAAGGGCATCGGAGCCTCGGGCTCGTTTAAGCTCGCCAAAGCCGAGGAACCTGCAAAGCAGCAGGCGCAGAAGAAGAAACCTGCGGCGGCACCAAAGAAGAAACCCAGCGCCGCTGTGAAAGCCAAGAAACCCGCTGCTGCCTCCAAGCCTAAGAAAGCGCCCAAACCTAAAAGGGTGGTTGCCAAATCTCCAGGCAAGGCGAAGAAGACCAGAGCAGCAGCAGCAGCAGCAGCAGCCAGCAAGCCGAAAAGAAAGACTGCACCGGAGAAGAAGAAGACCACCAAGTCTCCAGTGAAGGTCAAGAAGGCGGTGAAGAAACCGAAAACGGCCACCAAGCCCAAGAAGGTGAAGACCGCAGCCAGGAAGACCAAAGGCAAGAGTCCGAGCAAGAGAGCGGCCAAGAAGAAGTGATGTGGGATGGAGAAAAGTTCTCCCCATGACACGGACTTACACACACACACACACACACACATGTGTAAATAAACTGTTTTAGACATTTTTGAGGCTTTTTCTTTCTTTATTTTATGATGATGATCATCTGTTGTACAAGGTCTGTTTTTTTTTTACACTTCCTGCAGTCACATTATTGCACTATTCGAGTTAAAAGTTGCACTCAAATACAAAAACCGGGAACATCTGGAGCGTTCAGCGCGTATACAGATGTTTTTGTTTTCTTGACGCTGGAGCACCAGATGATGATGATGATGAAGGAGGTGGAGGAGGTCACGTTCATGTTAGTAAACCATATAAGAAACGTAGAATTGAAGTGTAATAACCTGCTCGGACACGTTTATACTGTACAACGAATAAAAATCTTTTTCTTTTTAAAACCCGCGCATGCGCGTACACGTGTGTGTGTAATTCTTTAACTCAATCTTTCATTTTTTTTCAGTCTGTTTTATTTTCTTTGTCCTACCAGGGAAGAGCAAGTCAACCGGTTTTTTTTTTGTTGTTGTTATTGTCGTCTGCTGGGCGCGTTGCCATGACGACGCCCACACCATGACACCCCATATAACTCGCCATCATTGTCACGTGACGCTTTCCCAGCATATATTTATGATGTTTGAATCCATACATGCTCAGATCATCATCATCATCATCATGATGACCGTGTCTTCTCTTCTGATCATTTGTTCATGCACAGGATCAAGAACGTGTTCCAGACTCGGAGTGGAGGGAAAAAAAGAAACGTTTATTACAAAATATCTCTGTTGAACACCATCCCAATTAAAAAGCTCATTCCAGTAAAGGGAATAAACCAGGCAGGAGTGTGTGTGTGTGTGTGTGTGTGTGTGTGTGTGTGAGAATTCCAGCATATCTGATAAAAAAAAAAAACACACTATGGAAACGCATAATTAGCAGGGATGCAGAATGTATCTAAAGATCCGAGGCGCAGGAACCTGAGGTGGGCGGAGTCTCGTTAAAAAAATAGTGTGTGTGTGTAATAATACAGCAACCACCTGCTTCCTATCAATAAAGGCTGAACAAATGTCTCACACGTACACGCTGATGCAGACGTGATTGTGAAAGGGAGAGACTAAGTGTGTGTGTGTGTGTGTGTGTGTGTGTGTGTGTGTGTGTGCACTCGCCTCCAAAGGTCAAAAACTCAGAGGTAAACAGGACAAACCTCCGAGTCCACTGATGGGAGAATGTTGCTGAAGTGTGTGTGTGTGTGTGTGTGCGTGTGTGTTATTTGTGTCTGCTGAAAGCTCTGTAGAAGGCGAATCCCAGCAGGCCGGCTCCCATCGCCCCGAGCGTCACGCGCAGCCAAAAGGTCGTGCCGTTCAGGTCCGAACCGTTCAGGTGCCTACGAACAGGAAGTGATGTCACAGAACAATTACATCAAGTTTGTAGATCCCTGTTTTTTTTTTTTTTTTTTGATTGCATAACTCGACCGGAATTCATTCGTAATAGGGGAACAAAAGTAATGGCACCCTCCACTCATAAATATGAATACATTAATAAATGATAAATAATAGCTATAACACCATACAGCCTGTAAAAACAAACAGCACGTGGCATCAGTGATTCACCACTAGAGGCCGCTCTCGGAACGACTACAGAAGCCGAAAAAACTACCGGTATGGATTTTTGCTAAACGGATGGGTGTAGTCTAGGTGTACTCCGGGTGTAGTCTAGGTGTGAACACGTTTGTGTGCGTGTGTGTAAGTGAGTGGACGTACGGGTACATGGCGGCCCAGACGAGCTTGCTGTAGATGTTCGTGTCGCCGTGCGTGTTGATCGTGGAGAAGCGGAGCGGCGCAGGAAGTCTGTGTTTGTAGCAGAACTCGGCCGGACTCATCCCGTGATGCTGCTTCACCTCAAGAAGGTCGGCTTTGGAGCCCAGCACCACGCAGGGCACGCCGCTCGCCATGTAGTGCTGCTGCTCGCACGTGAAAAGTGCAATCGTCGTCAAATTGCAGTGCGAGAGAAAGAAAACACGTGTGCGCGCGCGCGTACCTTGTAAATACTAGCGCAGTAGTTGAACGAGTCCGGATCGCTGACGTCGTACATCAGACACGCGACGTCGCACGCCGCGTCCGCCGCTTTCAGAAACTCCGCTTCCACGTCCACTTCTTCCAGCTACGGGAAAACGGGGAATGTCAGGAAACAGAAAGCGCGATGGGAAAAAAAGGGGGTGGAGCTTCATCACTTACGATGAGGTACTTCTCCTGGTTGGAGACCGAGACGGTGTTGATGGTGTGGAGAGAGAAGGCGCCGGGGTGCTGCTCGTCACCCTGAAACGCAGGTTTGTTTTTTTCACGTTTAGAATTCACGTGCACGTCGTCGTTATGAGACGCTTTTTTTTTTTATCCCCCCACTGACCTCCAGGCTGCGCCCAAGAAAGGCTTTAAGGAAGGCGGTCTTTCCTGTTCCGCGCGGTCCGATCACCTTGCAGAGAAACACCGAGCGCTGCGTCTGACGCTTCTCCAGATCAGACGCCTTGTCTCTGGTTACTGACAAACGCACAAAAAAAGACATTACTCGGACGCCAAAAGTATTGGGACACCCGGCAACTCATTGCAGTGGGGAACCTGTGTGTGTGTGTGTGTGTGTGTGTGTGTACCAGTAATGGCTGACGTCTGAGAGTCCTGCTCCATCAGAATGGGGTATCCCAGGTACCCTAAATGTTCGAGACACCTGTGGACGCCCAGGTACGCTGACAACCTGGCGAGAAAAAAAAAGAAACCCAGACTTCAGGAATGAGAACGCACTCGAGGAAGAAACGTCTAGACGGTGTGTGTGTGATGTGTGTGTGGGGGGGTTTCACTCACGTCCACTGGCAGAGGTAGCCGTGTAGGGAGATGTAGTTGTCTTCATTGGTGGGGACGCTGCTGTACACCGACTCGGACCAGGGCGTGTAGGGGAACACGGAGAACAGGTTCTTCAGCTCTGCGGGCGAAAGAGCCGAGTCCTTATCCTGCTCCAGGAACATATGGAGTTTACTGAAACGCTCACACACACACACACACACACACAGAAGGCGAGAGCAAAATAAACACACGTCACCTCGTCGTACTTTTCAAAGAGCCTCTGGAGGAACTGATAGCCGAGGTGGTTCAGCTCCGTCGTGCAGCCGACAGGAACCCGCAGTCTGAAGACACAAACCGCAACTCGGTCAAAAAAAAAACAGAGGACAAACAAAGCGGAAAAAGAAAGGGTTCTGAGCTGCTACAGAAGGAACTCACGCGGGATAGAGGTAGTCGTCTGTCAGCTCCAGCGTGTCGTCGTAGCCGAACTTGCGCAAGATGGTCCACGTGGTCTCGTGGCGTCCCCTCTGGATGAACAGCGTGTTGAGGAACAGGAAACCTGGCAACACACACACACACACACACACACACACACACACACACACACACACACACGGGCATGATAAGGGCAAGACGTCACATTAGAGATTCAGACATGGACGCTGGATTGGATTCGACTAAATCGGATTAGCCTAGATTACCTTTGATTAGATTGCATTGGACTGGATTGGATTGGATTAGACCGAGATGTGGATTACACTAGATTAGATTACATTAGATTAAGTTCAAACTGGAATAGATTACAGTGGATTGGACTAAATGACATTGGATTGGACTGGATTAGATTAGACTGATGTGTATTACACTATATTAGATTAGACCAGATTAGATTAGACTGTATAAAATGTCTGGGAAAAAATTACTTCTGTGTGTGTGTGTGTGTGTGTGTGTGAGTGTGTGTGTGTGTGTTACCATTAAGTGTCAGGCCGTTGTCCTGCACGCCTTCATTTGTGTTCTTCCACACGACCGTTTTGACGTCCTCCAGAGCCTGAGGAGCCAGAGGGTTCCCGAAACAGGATTTCTGTACACACACACACACACACACACACACACACACTCTAATATTGCACTTTAAACATAATAAACAGTCAGGAAAAAGTCAGGAATAAAAATGGAGCAGATGGTGTGTGTGTGTGTGTGTGTGTGTGTGTGTGTGTGTGTGTGAGAGAAAGAGAAACACACACACTCTTACCTGAAAGCTGTTGAGTTCAGCGTCGCTCAGGATCCGATCGTTGTCTTGATCAGAGATGCTGAAGATTCGACTGAGGGCTCGAACACACTGTGACTTCAGCTACACACACACACACACACACAGGTTGTTTAATGCCCACGTTGTTAATGTACATTTTATTACAGAGTGTGTGTGTGTGTGTGTGTGTGTGTGTGTGTACCTGTTTGCTCTCGGGGTCGTAGAGCGGCGCTGTCGGGTGCAGAACTGCTTTCTGCGCGTAGTAGAAAAGCTCGGAGATGTTCTTCAGGTTCTTGGCGGAACACTAGCGGGAAGGGAAACCAGACAGTTCGTTGACGCACCGAATCCCTGAAACACGTCAGCGTTAACGTGTGCAAGCGAGCGCCTCGGCTCGTTCTCACCTCCACGCACGTCTCGATCTCGGAGAACTGGTTCATGATCGGCAGGATGGTCTCCATGGAGCTGCCGGCGCGCAGGTCCGATTTGTTGCCCACCAGGATGATGGGAATCCTGCGAGAAAAAAACACACGGGGTTTTGTTTTTGTGTTAGTGGGCGGGGTCATAGCCAAACAAGCCCCTCCCACACAGTGCCATCAGGCTTGTGGGTGGAGTTAGGTGAGATCGAGCTCCACCTAATGGTGATTGAGGATACTGAGGGCAGACTTGTGAACAAAACGTGAACTTCAAGTGTGTGTGTGTGTGTGTGTGTGTGTGTGTGTGTGTGTGTGCGGTTCTTACTTGCTGCCTTTCTCAGCCTCGCCGTTCACAAGCGGAATCCATTTTGTCCGGATCTGACGGAAAAACATAAAAGCGGCGTGAGAGACGGAATTCAAGAAAGAGAAGAAAGAGAGAGGGATGACGGAGGTCACATGGTACCTTGTCGATGGTTTCCTCCTGCGTGACGTCGTACACCACACACACCACGTTCGCCTTGAAGGAAGACGCATACGTTTAGTCTCGTGAACGGCAAAGCTTTCATCCCTCCATCTGGACAGCCAAGCATCCGTCTGTCTGTCCCTCCCTCCTTTACTCTTCGGTCCACCTCTCCCACCCTCTGTCTAGTCGTCCTTCCCTCTGTCTAGTCGTCCTTCCCTCTGTCTAGTCGTCTTTAACTTTGTCTAGTCATCCTTCACTGTCCATACATCCATCCTCCAAACCCCAACCTCCTTTAGTTGGTCCCTCCCCCTGTCTAACTGTCAGTCTGTCCATCCATCCATCTCTATGCCATCCATCCCTCCCTCCCTCCCTCCATTCCATCCAAGACCTTCAGTTACTTTACCTTCACTATCTCGTTGCGCAGCACTTCGTCCGACTGCTCGCTTTCTGCACACAAGACGTCTCCATTATTTCACTCATATCTCCTTATCTTACACACACACACACACACACACACACACACACACCTGAGTAGTCCACGATGTGTGTCGGCACTTTCTCAGGCGTGACGTCTGCAGGTATGGTGATCTCCTCGGCCCGGAGAGGAACCTGCACAAGAACATACACAGTGACTCATGGTCGAATCGAGCAGCGTGCACGCACACACACACACACACACACACACACACACACACACACCTCACTCACCTGCTCAGGAAACTCCTCTCCTACCAGGGACATGATGAGGGACGTCTTCCCCACTTTGGCTGGAGGAGAGACAGAAACAGTCCTTAAAAGTGTTTTATTGGATTTTGAATATAAATTTTATTTTAATAATAAAAATTTAATTAACTCTTTACATATTTTGCCGCAATCCAAATCCCCTCCCTCCTCCCTACCGAGTGCACAACATGTACCAGGAATTCAGTCTCCCTGTGCACTACTTAGGGCGCTTCAGGAAAACAAACCGCGCCGTTTGGGACACGGGCTGAATCCGCGTACTTAAATAGTAAAGATATTTGTTTTATATTGAAATATAAAAAAAATAATGATATACTAATACAGTTGTATTAGTAAGGCGTCAGAATATATAAAATAAGTCTTTTTTTGAAAGCCAATATATATTTATTACATTTATACTACCTACAAATATAAATCTCTGGTTCTGTCCGAATCCACATGTGTTAAATATGAAGTGCACTAGAAAGAGTAAACAAAGACCCGCCCTGTAGTGCACTTGAGTAGGGAGTAAAAATGGTATTGGGATTAAGCCAATAAGTTCGGTTAGAAATAAAAGCGACAACTCAAATTAATTTCCAGTTTATAAAATAAACAATTCAGACTTCTGCTGCACATTAAATCTTATTTTTATTGATAAATTAATAGCACAAGCTATTTAACTATAACTAATTCGGATCTAAATGTTAGCGGAGAAGCTACTCACGTTCCCCCAACAGCAGAATCCGGACGTCGCGCTTCATTTTCACTCCTTTATTTCCTCCAAACTCTGGTGTTTGTGTCTGAATCAGTTAAACTGCATGTAGGTTTTCTCTCTGACCCATCCCCGGGCCGTCCAAGGAGACATACACACACATACACACACAGGAACACCTGCACTTCCGGCTTCCGGTACAACGCAGCGTCCACTTCCGGTTACCGCGCGGCCACCCGCTCATTCAACATTTTATTATACAGCGGGTCAAAGAATATCAAAACTAATAAAACTATTTAAATATATATATATAAAGTGTTTTACTCGTAATCTAGTGATAGATTTCTGACTATTATCACAAATAAAATACTAATATAACTTAAGAAAAACGAAACAAAAACGTGTACAACATTTTAGCTCCTGGTCGCACCCCCATAGAAAATTTGGAACAATCCAAACATTTGAACATCACGTGATCACTTAATATCAATATCACATAATATGATTGCATGTAATAACTGAATAAATTGATATATAAAGCGATGTAATACGATTATTTTTATAAAAAAAAAACTAAATAAAAAAAAAACTAAATAAATAATAATAATAATAATAATTAAAACCTGCCACGCAACACGCATTTACAATCGGCGTCCTTTCTTTCCATAAATTTAAAAAATAATAAATAAATAAGTAAACTATCACCGCCACGGTGCACAGATCCGGCGATTAAAACCGTCCGTGTGGAAACATGACAAAATGTAATAATTTACTATCATGTATTAATGTTATTTATTTTAATTTAACATAATTAGGGCTGTGAATTCGATTAAAATATTTAACCGTGATCAATCGCATGATTGTCATAAAAAATCGAATGTATTTATAACTTAATATAGCTTTTTGTGAAATCCGAATAATTTTTTTAGCGTTAATTCCCACTAATTGTCACTGATCTTTTTATTGGATGAAACATAACCTTTTTGGAATCATTTGTATTTAAATTTATACATATGGAATATTATAATTTGGTGTGTAGACAAGGTGATCGTGCAGGTTTTTCTGTTTTGATGACGTTTATTTAAAACCATATAAAAGCGTTTACAACTGCAGCAGGACACAGAGAAAGTCGCAGGTTCACAAATAACTACTCTGTGTGTGTGTGTGTGCGTGTGTGTGTGTGTGTGTGTGTGTGTGTGTGTGTGTCAGTCACAGGCCTCTCAGGCTCCACAGGAACACCTCTCCTTGTGCAGTCGTGAACAGATGTGCTCCTGACTGGCTGAAGCTGCATCGGTGAACCGAGTCGCTGTGGCACGTGAAGTCCTGAAAACGTCCGCTGGAGCAGTCGATCAACTTCAGAACGCGCTCTGCAACACACACACACACACACACACACACAATATACACACAGTGTAATCATCCAGACATAAAGGTTATAAAGGCTTTGTTTCTAACAGTGTGTGTGTCTGTGTGTGTGTGTGTGTGTGTGTGTGTGTGTGTGTAACACATGACTCACGGTGCGATCCGACGGCAAGCAGGCATCCTCTGGAGGACAGACTGAGAGACAGAGCCCAGTCAGTAAGAGACACCGTCCTCATCACCTGGAACAAATCCACATGCGTTAAACAAAACTGAAGGTGCTATTGGACAGTGTGTGTGTGTGTGTGTGTGTGTGTGTGTGTGTGTGTGTGTGTGTATACCTGTTTCTTTTTTAGGCAATAGAAGATGAGCTCCTTCTGAGCAGCATACCCCGTGTACACCACAATCCCCCTCTCCGTGGTGCTGAACGCTGCCTGGCTGGGTGGCAAGCTTGCTGCGTCCTGATTGGTCAAAGCAAACAGACGAGTTGATTGGACAAGTTTATTGGACGTCGATCTCCTAACGGGCAAGGAAGACCTTCACCTGAGGAGGGGCGGGGGCCGGAAATGTCAGCCAATCCAGGAGCTCGCACTTGTCCTTCGTCCAATCGGCGGCCCAGACGCTGACTCGGCGGTCTGCGCTGACGGCCAGCCAGAGCTCGTCTCCCTCCAGACCGTACTCCTTATACTGCAAGATGTTTTCGATGAAATGAGCGTGTTCTCTTTAACACCACTATGCTTTACGTTTATCCCTTTCTCACCTGTTTCCCGGTGCACTCTAGAGCGTTGATCGGTGCCCCCTTGTGGTCGCCGATGATGCGGAGGGAGGCCCCCGTGGATGGGCTGCTCACCACGATGATGCCGTCTCGTCCTCCAGAAAGCAGCACCTGACCTGCAAATGCAACAACGATCAACACACCGTGTCGTACTCACCCGCGGGGTAAGAAGGTGCCTAAAGAAATACGGCTGAGGTAAGTGATTAGAATGAGCTGACCGTGGAGCGAGTACTGCAGTGCGCTCACGGCGCCGCCATGAGGCTGCAGCTTGAGCACCATCTCGGCCGACGCTACGCAGAAGATTCGCACGGAGCCGTCGCTGTAGCCTCCGGACACACGGTGGGCGGCGTCGCGCTCACACACTCCTGCAGCCGGACTCCAACACACACACTCGCAGCTCTGGAAGAAAACCCGCCGCTTTATTACTGCGCTTTATATTACACAGTAACGACCGCTGCGTTCTGATTGGCTGCATGTTACCTGGTTGAGCACCTGAAACTGAACTAGCAGCTCGTTGCTAGGCAACGCCCACACTCTGACACTCCCATCCGCCCCACAAGTGACAAAGTGATGCTCATCTGGACTACACACCACACCGTTCACCTACACACACACACACACACACACACACACACACACACACACACACGTGTAGATGTGATGTAAAAGTCGTATCAACAACAATGATGCAGACTGTGTGTGTGTGTGTGTGTGTGTGTGTGTGTGTGTGTGTGTATGCACACCTTGCTCGTATGGCCGCTGATTAAGCGTATACTGGTGTTGTCTGTCCAGTTTATGTACCACAGCGTTCCTGCAGTCGTACCCACAATGCCCATGTCCATGACATCATCGAACACTGCGCTGACCACCGTACCGTCCAGCACCATCTCCTGCTCTAGTAGCACCCGAGAGCTGCTGAAGATTTTATACTGAACTGTTAACACACACGAAGTTCTAAAAAATAATGAAACAATAAACAAGCATGATGGGTTTATTTCATTTCATATTTGTGCTTGTTATTGACTTACCAACTTATTTACTCACATAAATACTTATTCACTTACATACTTACCTACGTTTCTACTTATTTACTTAAGTACTATGTTACCTACTTACTCACCTATTAACTTAATTACCTACTTAACTAGCAACTTTCTAATTAACTATTAACTATCAACTTTCATACATACTTACTTACCCATTTCAGTTCCTACTTACTCATCTATTAACTTACATTCTATCCTACTTACTGACCTACTTATGGATTTTCTTAATTACCTACTCATTACCTACTCACCAACTCACTATCTACCTACTTTGAACTTACCGTTCCTGGCTGCTGGTCCTGAGGTTTGAAGGTCTGAGACTCTGCACCTCAGCCACTGCCCAGAGTTTTACCTTCTTACTGTTACTGCCAGTGAGCAGCCTGTTACCACGACACACCAGCACACCTACACACAAACACACGCCAGCCTGAGCGATCACGTCGGAACGCACCGCTAAAGTCCACATGAAGACACGGAGGAGAGGTTTCTCTCACCGATTTCACCATCATCAGCCTCCCAGGTCATGAAGCAGCGGTGTGTGCTGCAGTCCCACACGCACACGCGCCCGCTGTTCGTTCCGGTGTACAAGATGAGGTTAGCGTTGTAACACAGCGACGTGACCTCGGCCTCGCCGATCTCCTCAGGCAAACCCGCGGCTCGGACCTGGACGGAGACGTACTACTGTTATACGATCTCTGTGAAGAAGACGTGGCCTCGGTGCTCGTCAGTGTATGCGAACCTGTAGCTCCGCCCCACGGCCGTGTGTATGTAGATAGCAGAAAAAGACGGTGCTGGAGCCGACGTAGGCCAGCTGAGCGGCACTGCTGGGGCAAAACGCCGCCTCGTGCAGGGGCACAACGGCGCTGACCGAACCCACAAGCTCAAACGAGTGCGTGCTCCACAGCGCAACAGTCGACTCCTCGAAACCTCCTGCACACACCACGTTCGCGCTCATTAAATCCGAGGAACTCCTCGCTACTATGACTACCGATTCAATACCGAGGTCACGTGACCCACCTACGGACAGGAAGTAGAGGTCGTCTCTGGAGAAAGCCAGACTCTGCACCGTTCCCTTGTGGTACAGAATGCTATTTCTGCGCGAGCCGTCTTGGACGTTCCATATGCAAATGAGGCTCTTGGACGACGCTCCACCTCCAGATGCAGACACCACTGTCTGGATCGGAAACATCATGTGGTTTTTTTTATCAAACTGCAATCATTATTTATGTGTATCTGTGAACGTCGGCGCTGCTTCCCACACCTGTGCGTCATGCGTCGCGGCCAGTGTGGAGATTTCTTCGCTGTGGCCGAGCCAGTGTCTCTGAGAACCGTTGTGGAGGTTCTCCACCACCACCACACACCCACAGGAGTACACGAAGAGACCTGCAAGAAACACATGCTGCGTTCTGCATAAACACTCACGCTAACCAGCTCCACACGGCTTCGTTAGGGCCCAACTCGTATACCTGTATCTGGATTCCAGACCACGTTGCTCCGCCCATTTCCATTGTAACCAATCACAGCCTTGAGGCTCAGGCTTTCTTGTCCAAGAGGAGGAGTTACAGCACTCTGAAAGAGGACAGGATGAAGAAGTGAGCAAGTGAGTGAGGCAGTAAATCAGTGCAGTCGGGGAATCAGTGAGTCAATGAGCCATCTTATGAAGATAAGTACGGCGGTGAACGTGTACCGGGTCGGGTCCAGACGTCGTGTAGCGAGGTGTAAAATGTTTGTAGCAGTCTGGACGACTTGGCTTCTTCTCCACTCTGTTTTCCTCCACTGAGTTCCGGTCGACGGGAGCGGTTACCATATTCGCAGAGTCGCCCCTTTTCGTGACTCGCAGAAAGGAGGCGTGTCTAGAGGCAGGGGGCCGCTTGGGTTGCACATCATCGTAATCACCGACTGAAAGGAAGGACGAGTCTGTTGCGAAAAAGACACGGTACATAATGTGACCGACACGCACACAGCTAGCGAGGGGATGCCGGCAGCCCACTTACCCTCGCACTCTGGCTGCTCTCCAACAGCCTTGTTTAAGACGGGTGGAGGTGAAGAGGGACGAGGCGCGGCCTGTCGAGGCATCCCGCTGGACGACCGTCTGTTTGACTGCGTCTCGAGGGGTCTCACAGGTGCTAAAGGAATCGAAAATATCTGTGTATACGATTGAACAACAAACAAAAAAATTTGCATCAAAATTGTGCTGAATACATACCTGCTTTAGGAGGCGAGATCTTTCGGGATTTCCCTTTGGATCCTGGTGATCTGTGAAAAACAAGCAAACAATAAATATTATGATGATAATGAGGATAAAGACCGACGTGCGACCGATGGAGGGAACTTACCCAGCCGCTTCCCGCGGATAACCCAGGAAATCCCAGAAAAAAATGGCGTCTCCCACTGAAACCACGCCCATCTGGTCAGGGGTGAAGCTTACCTGTCTGATGGGCTCAGAGTGACCTATAAAAACCTGTAACACACACATCCGTTTTACATTCTTATAAATTCCTTTCTGCCAAAACAAGGACACGCAAACACACACTAACACACCTGCGACTTGATGTCCAGTTTCATGTCGTAGTCCCAGACCTTCACTGCGTGGTGTCCGGCCGTGAGCAGGTAGCGCCCGTCTTCACTGACAGACAAAGAAGTGCACCGGTCCTTGTGCACGTGTGAAACCTGTGTACGTAAAAAGGACAATAGCGAGGAAAACTCGAGGTATTTTCCGCACTTGGTATTGACGAGCATCACAATTCTCTGACCTCTCTCAGCAGCCGTCCCGTGTTACCGCTGATCCACAGGATCTTATTAGCCGAAGTTGTGATAAGCAGGTGGGACAAGTGGGACGGCGAAAAACGCACTTTTAACGCCGAGTCCAGGGTGACGCTCTGGATGTCCAGCACGCTCACGTCCACGCGTAGCAACTGCGATGTAATAATACGAATTATTATTCGCCCATTGGACCCCTAAAACGGATAAAGAGGACGAGTACCTTGTCGAGAGTGCGCGCATCCGTGACGGTTACGGTGTGTTCTGTGGGGCCGACAAACGCCAGGCGTTTACTATCCGGACTCACGGCCAAAGCGTCCGGGCCTCGATCCGAACCTCGGACGACCATGTTACCTGAAGGACACTTGCATTAGAGACGTTAGTGGTAGCCATTGTTAAACACGGAAAACTTACAGAGACTGACCTTGCACACGGAGAACGTTGTATTCCGGCTGGGAGGCGCTATAGAGCGCGAGGTACCCCCGAGAGCCAGCGCTGTACAGGTATTCACCAGATGGGGCAAACGCCAGGCCCACCACCTCGCCCCGGTGCTGTCTGGACGAAAAAAAAGGTTTGTGTGTGCATGCTAGGCATGTCCCCGTAATGCTCCTGCGTGTGAAATGTGTGTGTATAGTGTATGTACTTGTGCTCTGCTAGTAAGTTGGAAGTCGGGATGTCGAACACTCTGACGGTCCCAGAACTGGAACCGCAGGCGAAGACCTGAGTCCTGGGATGAAATGCAACCGAAGACGGCGTGTCGTTGCAATCGTCAGAGACAAAATCGTACATCTAGAACGAGAAAAGTCCTACAGCTAGAACGTTCGCTTCCAAATTGTATTTTTTGGTGCGATAAAGCCATGGACCCCAACCTGCTGAGACGAGTCTGCGTCCCAGATGCGGACTGTGCCGTCTCGAGACGCTGTGGTTACCCGGCGCCGGGACGCGTCTACGCTGAACCCCAGGACCGAGTCTGTGTGGGACCTCATCAGCGTCCTGTAAGCGCGACTTCTCACATCCAGGTAGCCCAGGTTTCCTGATGTCGTTGCCGCCAGACGCTCAGACCATCAGACGAGACACAGACAAGGCTAACCGGGCCTTCGTGTTCTACACACAAACACACACACACACACACACGTGACTGAAAGGTTTATTTTATACAAAATAAATGATTCTGAAAACTGGTACCGACCCGCTTCGAGCAAAACAGAGGAAAAATCGGGGGGCCAGAGACGCAGGAAGCCGTCGTCCGATCCGGTCGCACAAAACGCGCTGCACACGCTGATACTGTTCACTGCGATACCTGGTCCTACTCTCACACACACACACACACACACACACACACACACACACACGTATAAACCTCTTATGAACACTATGTAATAACGTCCCTTGATATATGAGGTGCTATCAAAAAACTTTGAGAGAAGTTTTGCAACAAGCCTTCAGATGGCAGCACGATGCTCCATGCACAGTACAGAGAGCACCGATCATCGTAAGTCAGTGTGCCAAAAGACATCGTCCTGTGTACATTCTGACCACATGTGCACCCTGTTAACCATCTCTCCTCACACGTGAGTTCTCACCAGGAATGACGCGATCTCACTTTTGCTCCCACCCTACTTCGCCCTCTTCCCCAGAGATAAAGAGCCGGCAACGTTAGTCTCAGAACGTTGATACCACCTCGTATTCTACCCCTCGACTGTCTCACCCGTCCCAAAAGTCTGCTTCTCTCTGCGGTGGGCGTGGCTTTGTGACGATTGGAGTATCCTCCTGATGTTCTGAATCGTCACTGTGGCGTAGTCAATCTCCAGGATGTGGCCGCTGCGGCTGCTGACGAAGCTGCAAAAACGAGCACAATTATCAAAAAAAACATAATAAATGTGTGTGTGTACATATAGTAGGTGTGTGTGTGTGTGTGTGTGTGTGTGTGTGTGTCCTAACAGGGTGCGCTCGTCTGGCCGGCGTCCTGGGGCGTGTCCGGAGTCATGTCCTGACTCAAAGGCGAGGTCGGTGAACTCCAGGCCGTGATATTGTCCGAGGTCAACGGGGCACGAGCACAACGAGCGTCCGCGCACGCGCCACAAGCGCACGTTGCCCACGCCGCACGATACCATGCTGCGCAACACAAAACACACACGTGAACGTGTTCACACAAACGTACGTATCGCATTGGAGGCATTTTCGGAAGGAGTCTCCATTGCCAGTACACTCGGGGGTGTGTGTGTGTGTGTGTACCGTGTGTCTTCAAAAAACGCTATCTTCATGGTCTGGATGTCGACGTCTGTGTGAGCTTTAGCCAGAACCGTGACGAAGCCACCTTTGAGAACGTGCTGCGTGTCCCACACCACAACCGTCTACACACACACCCACACACACACACACACACACAATACTATACTATAATAAAATGCATATATAATATACACGGTAGTGGCAAAAGTATTGGGACACCGGGGTGCCCACATATTTTTGACCGCACGTGAACGTTACGGCACTCACAGTTTTGTTATGGCCGTCTCTGCCGACTCCGCACAGGACCCTGGCGGTACAGGACAAGCTGGACACACAAGACCATGTTCAGTCAAGTACCCGCAACTACCCTGTGTGTACATGTGTGTGTGAGTGAGAGAGAGTACCTGAGTGAATGCAGCGAGTGTGTGTGTGTTTTAATAACGGTTAGCGCCTCTCCCGTGCTGTAACTCCAGAGCCGGAGCAGGCAGTGTGTCCCCGTCTGAGCCGACGCCAACAGAGACGAGCCGGAGTCCAAAGCCAAAGCCGACACCTGACACACACACACACACATCAGCCGACTGTCAGATCTGTCACATGTTTAATCAAGTGTGTGTGTGTGTGTGTGTGTGTGTGTGTGGGCGTTTCACACTTTGTCGGTGTGTCCGATAAAAAAGCGCTGTTGGCCAGACGACACATTCATACTGATGATGATGGCGTGACACGGATACACCACGTCCTCTCCATCACGAGCCCACATCACCTGAGAGAGAGAGAGAGAGAGAGAGAGGAAGAGAGAGGGAGGAGGAGTGGACTGATTAAATGATAAAATATCTAAAATTAGGTTGCACACAATGTATATAATAATAATAATAATAATAATAATAATAATAATAATAAACTGTATTAATTAAAAATGGCAACAATTTTAAGTTTTGCATTTTATATACACACACACACAAATCATACATACATATATATGAGTGTTCGAGTTTGTGTGTATGTGTGTGTGTGTGTGTGTGTGTGTGTGTGTGTGCGTGCGCACGTTTGTGTGCGTGTGTGGTCTCACTCACATGTCTCACCGTTGCTCCACCAAAACCAATGATTCTGCTCAGCTTTAATATAGGGTCTGGGTGCAGCATCTGTGTTTCCGTGCGTCTCACACTCTGCTGCTTCGCTGCTTTGGTTGAAGGCAAAGGAAGGGGACGAGGAACATCTGCGATGACCACCTGAACACACAACACACCCGTTATAAACACACACACACACACACACACACACACACACACACACACACACACGGGTCACTCACTTCCACTTCATCGCTGTCTGTTGAACGTGCGCTCTCATCCTCGTTCACGTCCTCGTTCACGTCCTCGCCCTCATAGTGGGCGTACACGTGCACGCTGTCCCCATCATCACACACGACCCTGCCCTCCTCCTGCTCCTCGTCCTCCTCCTCCACGCTCGGTGACCTGCGACCTGTGGATCCGAAGCTGTCTATGTCTCCAGGGGGCGCTGGGGCGAGCTCGGGTAGACTTGAGGTATGCAGCAGGGACCCATGCTTAGCACGCTTCTCATACAAACACACACGATTCAGACTCAGTTCCCAGATAGATTAGATTAGATTAGATTAGACAGACAGAGAGACAGACAGACAGAAAAAGACTCACAGGTTTGGGTGCAGTGATCTGCTGGATGAGGGAATCGCAGTCCTGCACTGGATTACTGATGGCCACCCCAACGTTCTTCTCTTGATATGGACTTTTGTCATCCAGTGTTTCATCTACAGAAGTGTGTGTGTGTGAGAGAGAGAGAGGGAGGGGTGTATTCGAGCGAGAAGAGTAAACCTGAATTTGCTTCCATTCAAGTCCAATCAAGCGGTGAAATGTGTGTGCTTTAACTCTCACGTGGATTCGAGGTTTGAGCGCTCTGCTCTTTCTGTATGGAGTTAAACGGCGTCTTCACACCATCGGACGGGAACCTGCATACAAAAAAAAACACGTGGCATACGTGGTGCGTTTTGCACAAATAGTATAAACAACACAGTTCCAAGTGCTGCACGTGTACCTGATGTAGTCGTAAAGCTGATGCCAGCTGCTGCCTTTTGGCACAGGAAGGCACATGTCTCTGGGCATCGGGGCCGTGCCCTCGGGCAGCACCACGCCCGCCTGCCGGACCTCCGAAAACGTCAGTCCTGCACTCACATAGCATGGGTCGCATGAGTAAAACAATAACCAAACACTGCATCGCCTCATATATGAGTTTAAACGTGAATATGAGCGTGTACCGGGGTCTAGCAACAGGTCGCTGGTGACCAAGTTTTTGACCGCCATGTTGGCGCACAGTTTGACGCTCTTCAAGTGGCTGTGCGTTCGGTTCAGGTAGACAGAAAGCACGTAACGCAGGTCCATCGTCAGGCACGTCCAGCGCACACCCACCGGGGCTGGACCGGCCAGACCTTACACACAGACCGCAATGTCAGGCACTGCAGATCCATCATCAGCAGGATATGACTGTGTAACATTTCTGGCGAGCCAGCAAGGAGCAAATACTAAACATCAGCTTTAAAGGAACTAAAAACCCATGCAATTTATATCTGTGTCTAACTGTCTGACTGTGGGTGAGCCAGAGTGGAGTCTTCATAGCAACACACCCAAGAATGACATGATCTCTGATTGGATTTGTGGCGAGCCGGCCAGGAGTAAACACAGTAAAATGGTCTATGTGACAGCATAGCATACATTTGGCCTCGTAGGATGTTCTCCACATTACTATCTTTGTGTACTATTACCAGCAAGCCAGCAGAAGTGAGACTTAAACCTCTTCCAGCATGACAGCATTCCTGTATATTATATATGCTGTACCCTCTTTGGAGGTCTTGGCTGTAGTCTCATACACTGAACCAGGCGCAGCTGAACACACGAAGGGGAACTGCAGCCATGTCGCTGTGGATTTGAACTCCTTGAACATGTTCGAGAACGACACACGGATCACACGGCCCTCCTGAGAGAAAAAAAAAGAAACATTGGGAGAAAAAGAAAGAATACAGAAACAACTGAAAAATACTTTACCCATCAGATCACGTCTGGTCTCTGACCTCAGCAGCCACGTCCAAGTGCACTACAAAGTGTTTATTGGGACAGGGCCTGAACAGCAGGTACAGGTAGCGTCCCGTCAGGCCCAGAGACTGACTGCTGGATTTGGGAATCAAGATGTAGTTGGTGGCCAGGATCGAACCTCGGATGCGGAACACGGTGCACTTGATGGTCTTGTCCTACGGTGACAAGGGAAAAGGGGTGGAGCTTAGTGACTCGAGATCATGAATCATCGCGATAAACGGGGGATTTGTGTATATTACAATATCTGTCTATCTATCTATTTCTCTCTTTTGCTCTCTATCTATACATCTCTTTCTCCTTCTTCCCTCTCTCCCTGTGGATTTTTCTTTCACACTCATTTATCCATCCATCCATCCATCTTTCTCTTTCTTCCCTCTCTTGCTGTGGAGTTCTCTATTTCACATTCATTATCTATCTATCTATCTATCTATCTATCTATCTATCTATCTATCTATCTATCTATCTATCTATCTATCTATCTATCCATCCATCCATCCATCCATCCATCCATCCCCTTCTCTCTCTTGCTGTGGATTTCTCTATTTGACATTCATTATCTATCTATCTATCTATCTATCTATCTATCTATCTATCTATCTATCTATCTATCTATCCATCCATCCATCCGGCCCGGTACCGGCACCGCGACCCTGATGGTTGACGCCCCCTCACGTTGATTATTGTAAAATCCCAATGCGATTTTTATTTTCTTCTTCTTTTTTTTTTTTTTTACCATATACGTTGTGACGTCTCCTTCTTTGCCGGCCTTCCTCCATTCGTCCAGCTTCACGTGCTTGAATACGTTGACATACGGATGCTGCCACACTGGAGAAAGGGATTTAATTCAAATGAAATGTTACATTTGGACTGTTTTGCTTTCATTCGTATCACAAATAAATACAGAATTCAGATTAACATGGCAGAGGTAGAGCTGCATCTTCCTGGAGACAACAGGAAAAGAACGTCTGGTTTTATTTGATCGTTGTTTTTTGCACGTTTTTCAAAGGGCCATGAGTTCGAAGTCAAAAGGCACATTATGAACTAAATTTATTTGCTGTCTGTCTGAACCAAAGAATCAAAAGTGAACTATTTG
Source organism: Silurus meridionalis (assembly GCF_014805685.1). Classification (NCBI taxonomy): domain Eukaryota; kingdom Metazoa; phylum Chordata; class Actinopteri; order Siluriformes; family Siluridae; genus Silurus; species Silurus meridionalis. Next base: position 7,411,739 of record NC_060887.1, on the reverse strand, counting down.
TACCATATTGAATTGCATAGCATTTTGTTTCTGTTGTGAAAAGCGCTATACAAATAAACTTGACTTGACAGTGTTGATTCGAATGGAAATCGTATCGGTAGCTGCTTCATATGTATCGCACGTATGATATCGCAGGTTACGTATCGAATCGCTTCAGCTTTACTTATGGAGATGCGAATCCACAATATAGACGTTTTGGCTCGGGTTTCATCACTGTTATCAGTTTCATCCTAAAGATGATCTCCAGTGTGTGTGAGACTCACCTTTAGAAGCCATCACTGATCCTTCATCACCTTCTCCTGCTGCTCTACACAATAAATCATCTCAGCTTCAAAAATGCACCATCAATGACGCCCATTTGCCCCTTTAACCCTGTTTAAATCCCTTTAGGACTCATTTCCACAACGCAAATTGTTGTTCCAACAACTTCAAGACCACTTGAAAGGTTGTTTACAGTCGTCAAGCTCACAATAAAACTCAACTTCTCCCGCTGCAGCGGCCGCCACTTGCCGCGGGGTGGTGACGTCATGACGTGCACGTAAACCCGGAAGCGTCCTTTCGCTGAAATGTAGTCCATCGTCATGGGTAATGTAGTAAAAAGTAAATAAATATATAAAATAACAGTCAAATTACTGAAATCAGTGCGACAAGCTTGGATTGGTAAATAAATATTCATAAGAAATAATATGAACATGATTTTTTTTTAATTAATTTCTTTTTTTATTGTTTAATGATCAAAACATAACAAACAAACCGAAATTACACTTTTAAAAAATCACAGCTTCATTTTTATTTGGTTATGGTAAAAAAAATGCTGAAATTGAAATAATAATAATAATAATAATAATAATAATAATTAACAAACTATATATTTTTTTATTGTTAAAAGGTCATACAGTATATACCAGGGGGGTTCTTAAACGTTTTTCAGGTCGAGGACCCCTTAGTCGATAGAGACATGGGGGCAGGGTGATACAAAATGTGTCAAACATCTTCACTGATATTATTAGAAACCAATCGCTAGTTATATTATGTTAACAATTAGAACTATGCTGTTGTTGTATATGCAGCAATTTCTGTATATTTTCATACATTCACATGAACCCTAGCTTTAAATTTATCAGTTTAACGCAATAATTATAATATTTTTGCACTAATTTCTTTTCTTTGATGTTTTTACCCATGTTTTAATTTTTTAAACAAAACATTATTTGTGATTCAACATTAATTAGCAGACGCCCTGCAGTACCGCCGCAGACTCACTAGGGGTCGCGAAAACCCGGTTGACGACCCATTGTATATACTGTCAAACTGTTACGTTATAAACTACTTCTCATATTTTTATTGATTATTAATACTCTATTCTTTCCATTTCTTAGCGGTTCTCTTGGCTGCGCTACTTCCAGTAGTGTACATTCATGTTACGGTTTCCAACCAATCAGATTTCAGCCCTCGCCGGTGTTGCCGGGGGTCAAAGAGATCTGCCTCGAGGCCTTGTCAATGACAGTGTGGACGCATGTAGCTTTAAATACATCAGAATCAAGGCTTATCACTTTAACCAAACAGATTGCGAGTTTGGCGACACTGAGGCCATCTAGCAGGCGTCCAATAACATTCTCGTCTGTGATGCTGAGACGTTATATTGCGTTTCTTTATAATGTCGCTGGTTTCTATCGCTGGGGCTTCATAACGATGGTATTAAGAGGTGGACTGGTTCAGGAAGGACACCTGAAATGTACGACCTGCAACTGAAATACAGTAGTCATTGATAAACGATTCGTTCATTTCGAACGAATCTTTAACGTGACTCAGAAGAACGAGTCGTCTTAAAAGAGCGATTCGTTTATTTTTCGATTGAAAAAAATCCATGTAACTAATGTAAAGGAAACAGAATCGAGTAGTTCAACGAATCTTTTTTTCTTTCATTTTTTTGTCCACATTATTGTTGCAATAATTACTTGAGTCACGTGATAAAAATGACCTTCATCTGGGAAGGTGAAGCTGCTCGTTCTGTTCACCATAAACTGAATTGTCACATTTTTATTATTGGAGTTATTTCTGAACAAAAGGAACAAAACGAACTAAACGACTCAATAAAATCCGTTCATTTCAATGAACGTGATTCAAAGAACCGAGTCACTAAAATGATCCAATCTTGTAATCACTAATACGCAGTGAAGAGAAACGCGTTTCGTTATTATAGCGCGTTTTGTTCTCGCCGTGTTGCCGTAGCTGGTCGGCTGCCATAGTGACGGATGCAGATGCTTCAAGATGGCGGCGGTGAAAATTGAAACGAGGGTTTTTATTGTTACTCGCTGACAAAATTGAGCGATTTATAACATTTTATATATTTTTTTATTTTATTTTGGACCGTATTTGAGGTAATGCTGAAAAAAAATATATATAGCGAGTATAATTCGGGGTTTCAGTTTTGAAACCATTTGATTCCATTGTTGTTTATTATTGTTGTTTTCTTTAATTTGTTCCATAGGAGACGTTAAAGAGCGGTGTAAAGGAAAAACTATCCAGGAAGAAAGCAGCCATGTCGTTCAGAGATTTAAGAAGTAAGCAATATCTAAATGATCTATGTGGTGCATAAGTATTGGCACAATGAGCGGATTTTATGTCATAAATGTGCACATACAAAAGCTTTTTCTATTATTGTATGCTATTAAAATTGTTAAACTAATAATTCAAAGGTCCTGGTTGCGTAAGTATTCAGTCTTCAGCCCCGCCCCTTTTTTGTGTTTGCGATGGGAAGAGCGAATCATTTTGATGAGTCGGTTGTTTGAATCATTTTGATGAGTCATTTAGTTCATTTAAATCCTTTTAATAAAAAATAACACGCACTTCAAATAAGCAGATCCCCAATACATCTACAGTTCCAAAAAAGAAAAAATATGATAAAACGGAACCAGTAGCTTCCCCTCATATCTTCCGATCTGTTGAATTGAATCATGGGATAAAAGAACAAACGACTCGGAGCAGAAAAATCCAGAGGTGAACTACTCGAATCTGTTTCCTGTACATAACCTACGCAGATTTCCAGTCCAGTAGAAAAACGAACGAAACGTTCTTTGCGACGACTCGTTTTTTTCCCCCCCGAGTCTCTTTCGAAACGAACGAATCGTTTAGAAACGACTCCTCGTTATTTTAATGTGAAGTCATGTACATCGAACAGCAGCAATTTCATCTTTGGATTTAACCTTTGTTTTCTTTTTTTCCTCCCCTTCTTCGTCACCTCCTTCTTGTCGTAGATTTCACAGAGATGACGCGTGCGCTCGGCTACCCTCGGCTCATCTCCATGGAGAACTTCCGGACTCCGAATTTTCCTCTGGTCGCAGAGATTCTCTTATGGCTGGTCAAAAGGTGAAGTGAGAAAAAGATGAAAAGAAACCAGACGTTCGTTTCCTATACTGTCTCTAGGAAGACGCAGCTCTACCTCTGCCGTGTTAATCCCTGTTCCACATGACTCAGGACACGCCTCGGGTCTCCGTGGTGTCGCGATACGTCGTTTTCACGTAGCAGCAGTTTAATTTTGGAAGGAATTTATATGCATGAAAATAAAGGAACGGCATGTTTTTTTGGTTTTTTTGTCGTTCAGGTACGAGCCGCAGATGGAGATCCCCAGTGACGTTGACACGGAGTCAGACAGGGTGTTCTTTATCAAAGCCGTGGCTCAATTTATGGTATTCTACAGATGTGTGTGTGCCGGTTTTACAGTATATATAGAGCAATACATGAGGATTTGTCGACATTTAGAGCGTGTGTGTGTGTGCTCGCAGGCGACGAAGGCGCATATCAAAGTGAACCTGAAGCGCTTGTACCAGGCGGACGGCTACGCAGTGAAAGAGCTGCTGAAGATCACCAGCGTCCTCTACAACGCCGTGAAGAGCAACGAGGCAGCCGCGGAGGAGCCCGGCTCGGACGACTCCAGCACCAATTTCAAATTCAACCTGGCGTCCAAGGTGGGAGCGCTTTCCCCGCGACGGCCTTCATCCCACCATGTTCCACATTTACCTCTCTCTGTGTGTGTGTGTGTGTGTGTGTGTGTGTGTGTGTGTGTGTGTGTGTGTGTGTGTAGATCGCAGATTTAAAGGCAGCGCGTCAGCTCGGCTCCGAGATCACAGCGAAAGGGGCGTCTCTGTACGACCTCCTGGGGCGCGAAGAGGACCTGAGAGAGAGCAGGACCGCCGCCATAGCCAGACCGCTGGAGATCGCCGAGGTGGAAAGAGCGCTCCGGGCGGCTGTCAAGGACGTCCTGGTACCACACTCACATTTACACACACACCAGGTGATACCAGGTGTCCAAAGGCAGATTTTGACTGTCGTGTGTGTGTAGGACAACGTGCTGAAGACCAAGGAGATGCTGAACAACGTGGCGTCCGACGAGGCGAGCCTGGAGGCCAAAATCACGAAGAAGAAACAAGAGCTCGAGAGGAACCGAAGCGCCTCCAGACTCTACAGAGTGTCCGGTGAGACGATCCGAGATCGCAAATTTGAGCGATGCGGCCTGAGGCCAACGCACTGTCTGAGTGAATGACCTTGCGACGTCCTGCCCGCAGGCCAGCGTTCATGGAGGAGTACGAGAAGATCGAGGAGGAGCTCCAGAAGCAGTACGAGACCTATGTGAAGAAGTTCCACAGCCTGTCTTCTCTAGAGCAGCAGCTGGAGGAGTATCACCGGCTGGAGCAGGAGCGCTTCGAGGTACAACACGCTCTGTTCCGTGGAAGCTGCTCGGGAACGCGAATCCACGTAAATTCCGACAATTTTACTTCGTTGTGTCATGTTATAACTTCCTGTACTGTCTAGGAAATGGAAAACTCCATGAAAACGATGCAGAACAAGCTACGTGAGGAGGACAGGAGGCTCATGACCAGTGGAGGTAAAACCGCACACACGCACATATGAGGTTTGAGTTATTTTGAAAGACTGCTGGACGTAGCAGCTGCAAGAGTCGACTCAAGGTGGTGCATAAAAACAGAAAACATCCAGCGAGAAACAGCAGGTAGAACGGCAGATGATCCCGTCGGTGAGGAGCTGCGTTACTCCAAAACTGGATGAGATAGAAGACCAGGCAATTTATACGGAATATTTATATCCCTTCCGGTATTTAGTGCGAGAGGAAGATTCCGACATGGAGATCCCAGACGACGAAGGCTCCGACAGCGACATAGAGGATGGACGCCCTCCCAAACCGTTCCCCCTCCGACAAACGCTTATACCAGGTACCCAAACCTCAAAACCCACCCCAAAGTTTAGTTTTTGTCCTGCTAGCATGTCTCAGACGAGCTCCAACATAGTCTTGTGTCCCCACTATAGGTCGAGCTGGAGGACGTCTCATCGGAACCATGCAGGGAGAAGACTCGGATGAGGTGAGTCTAAACCCAAGCTCTGTGTGTATTTCTTTGTCTTATCCTAATTTGTTTTTATCCGGCTTTGCGTCTTCTCTGGTTCATACTCGTTCGATTTAAGACTACGCAGCATCTCCCCGGTGCTACCCGGAGGCGGCGGAAAACACAGGTGTGTGTATGTGTGTGTACCAGGTCTTATTGTGGACTAGGTGACTAGCACTAGTGCTTAGTTAGTTTACCCCAAGAGCTAGAGGTTGACCAATTCATCGGTTTTGCTGATTAACCAGCACTGATAGTCGGTTGCTGGAACCATTGGCAAAAATCCATACAGATAGTTTTTCCGGATTGCTGTATGCAGTACGAGAGCAGCCTCTAGAGGTGATTCACTGTTTTTTTTTTTTTTTTATTCGAAGTGTTACGTTTGTTTAAATGCGTCTTTTATTCTCCTAACCCTGCGATTTTCTTATTTTTTGGGAATCCAAAAACTATAATTTGATCAATTAGTTATCGGCAAATACAATCCAACCTAGCTATCGGTATCGATAAAACTCCACGGTCGACCTCTAGTAAGAACCCTACAGCACACTGGAGAACCTGTATCCATTCCTGTGCCATAGACTGCCAACGTTAGTACGGAACCTGAAGTCTTCCCAAGTAGCATTAGCATGAACTTTTTTTGGGGGGGCGGAGCTTACAGTAAATCCGATTAGAATTCGATTACTCCCCCAAACGTCCCTAGCTAGCATTCAAACGCTTAGGTATTCTAGCTTAGGAATTAGCAGATGTTATCGTGGCTACTCAATCCGTAACCCAAATTTCCAAATTTCAAACTGATTAATCAAATCTCCGAAAGTGGCGTACATTGTTTCGAGATATTCCAGACAGGAAGTAGACGCCTTTGCGCACACGCGCAGTACGGATCGAGTAGCTACCGTTACCACACAGTTCTCTCCTGACCCTAATGTCCCTGTAATGCTGTAAATGTAAACGTGTGTGTAAAAGCGCATTAATCAACACACGTTTCTGCTGGTCTCGGCACCTGCAGTCGGAAGACAGCGAGATCGACGTTGACGATGACGACGACGAGGAGGAAGAGGACGACGAGGAAAACGAAGACTTGGGCGGGGAAAACGGCAGTCTGGAAGGCTCCGCCTCCACACACAGCCGACCAACCAGATCTCTGCACCCTCAGATACTGGAGGAGAGTGACAACGACTTCTAACTAGCACAGTCACATAAAAATGTGTGTGGCCAAAGTATTGGGACATCCTGCCCATAAATCTGATGAATTCTTTTCACCTACATCAGGACCCCTTGTGGCTTTTAATCTTATGGTCGGGTGTCCACATACTTTTGGCTGCGTATAGTCGTACAAACGTTAATCCACACATTTACTTTTTCAGTTTATTATAAAAAAATGATTGGATTCACGTATAAAATGTATATTTAAAGTATTTGATATTCTACAAAAGAAAACAATGTGCTGTAAGACGTGATAAATAAATAAATTCATATTTGTGTAGTTAAATAAACTGTTGATATATACAGTTCGCTTCTTGCGTGCGTTTGTTCCTCAGATGTCCACCACACATTCAAGCGCGTCGGTTCGTATAGCATCCGAAACGACCTTCGCCCCCGACTCGCCGATTCCGTTGTCCTTTAGACTGAAAAGTAGGAAAATTTGAATTAGTTTACGCATGCAAAACATAAACACACACACTCAATGTCCTAGGAAACACAGACACGTCTTTGATTTTTGGGGACTCGATGGTATTTTCAAATAAACTCCTGTTTACTCATGTTTCATTTACTCTCCAATCTTATACTAAGATTCAATGAGCCTCAAGAGGAGTCTTATGAACGTCAGGTCAGCTATATAGAAGGAGATCTTCCAACCCATGTTGGCACAAAAAATGTCATCCTAGAGCACGTCTGCTAGGGGAAAATATTTCACACCGAAGACCTTCAAAAAGTCGGGTCCTTACAAACATATTACAGGTTTTAGGATCAGTGGTGCTCCCTGAGCTTCCGGTTCCTCAGCGCAAGGGAACTTACTTTATATAAGTGAGGTTATGGTTTCCTTTGAGCGCGTTGCCGATGAAGATGGCTCCGTCCATTCCCAAAGAGTTCTCCTGCAGACTACACACAAGAACATTACAATATTGTGTTACATTTATTTCCTCATGGCTACGGGTGTAACGGTACTTGTTCGCTACAGGACTTTCGGGTACGGAAATGTATTGGCGGATCGCAAGTTTGTTTAGTCACGTAGTTGCGTAGTCAATTGATCGCGCAATTAAAACAATATAGTAAACAAAAAACGTATTGCCTGAATTATATTTATTTTAGATTTTATTGAATTTTTTATTGAAAAAAAAAAAAAAAAACAGGCATTTATTTGAAATTGTTTTTAAAAAATTTAAACTGTTCACGTTAATAATAATAATAATAATAATAATAGTAATAAAACTATGTTAATAGAAAAAAACGACAGGCGATTTTGTCATTTACCAACAAAAAAACAGGAGATCCGCAGAACACTACTCACTTCAAACTTCTCAAACTCTGATTGGTCTTCAGCGCGATGGAGAGAGCCTTGGCCCCGTCTTTGCCGATGGAGTTGCCTCGGAGACTGGGGACAGGGAGAGAAAGTGAGGTGTTTAAGGGGGACGCAGGACACCTAACATGATCACGACCAGAGAAGGAGGACTCACTCGAGGGTGTGGAGACTCTGGTTGACCTTCAGAGCTTCAGCCAGAGCGATGGCACCTTCTTGACCTGCTGATACACCCTGGAGGCTACACAAACACACACACATACACACACACAAAGCACACTTGTAAATTCTTCCAAGCAGACAGGAAGCTGAAATGTAGGCCTTTTCCGGAGTGTGACCTATTTTTTCTTTTTACAGCTTTCTGCAAGACCACATGCTGCATTCTTACCTGCTCTGTGTGTGTGTGTGTGTGTGTGTGTGTGTGCACGTGCAAGGGCATGTTTTAACATCCTCGAGAGGACCAAATGTTTCCCCTAAATGCATGGCTTGTCCCCACATTGAATTTGATAAAAGTCAGTGGAAGGTCCTCACAAAGATGTGTGTGTTTGTGTGTATGTTCTCAGATCCTGGTGAGGACCGAATGTCCTCACAAATGCATGGCTTGTCCCCACATTGAATTTATAAGTCAGTAAATGGTCCTTACAAGGATACTTAGAATTGTATGTGTGAGACTTACTAGAGCACCTTTAGAGAGGAGTTAACCTTTAGAGAGTCTGCCAGTGAGACCACACCATCATCACCCAGAGCATTTTCTTGGAGACTACACACAAACACACACACACACACACACACTTCGAATCAGCCAGAAACAGAATGACAATATTACATATATAACACCACAATATTTCTAGCAAAACATGATGTAACATGAACAAGATATAAATTAAACCAGACTCTAGCAGGAGACATCAGATGAAGATGAAGATCTATGATGATACTCACTCCAGGAGCTGGATGGACCTGTTGCTCTCTAGGGACTGAGCAAGAGCTTTTGCTGCACCGGCCTTCATGAAGTTCCACTGGAGACTAACACACAAACACACACACACACACACACACACACACATAAATAGAGAATCTGAATCCTGCTAAATGAGAGTCTCTTGGGTTGTGTGTGTGTGTGTGTGTGTGTGTGTGTGTGTGTGTGTGTGTGTGTGTGTGTGTGTTAGACTCACTGCAAAGAAGTAAGAGCTCTGTTGACTTTCACTGCTGCTGCAATGGCTGTCACACCTTCATCGTAAAGAAGGTTCGCTGTAAGACTGAGACACACAAGATTTATTTATTTATTTTGGAAAATTTGAATAAATGAAAGTATTTGGACACCTGACTTTCCCACCTAGATGTGGAGTGGATTCACACAGTTGTATAGGACCTTTTTGAATTTTCCCTTCAGTTCAACTACGAGCCCTCAAACATGTTCCATCTCCACAAAGATCTGCTTTTCATGGGGATCTCTTGCTATTGAGTATCCCTACTGGGATGACATTTTTCTGCACCCCAGGCCCCTCCCCACCTACATCAGTACCTACAAAACACCCTTCTTGTAAATGAGATCTCCACAAAATCTAGTGGAACATCTTCCCAGAAGAGTCTCATGGTTAGGTGTCCACAAACTTTAGATTTCAAGCCAAATGTCCCCCCAGACATTCGACGTACCCAAGCAACAGGACACATAGCAGGAGGAAAACAGATGGTGGAGAATACGGTCAGAAAGAGACGAGAGTAATGTACTCACTCGAGTTTCCTGAGCGTCTGGTTCTCTTGTAAAGCTCGGGCAATGGCTGGAGCACTTTCAACTCCGATGGAGTTCTCCCTGAGGCTACACACACACACACACACACACACACACACACAGTTACGCAACGTGCATTACAGGGACCAGCAAGATGCTCTTACAATAAAAAGGTTCAAAGTGGGGACCCCAATAAAATCCCAACAAAGTCACATGTTCACAGGTTTTCCCTTGCGACCCAATTTCAACCCAGTTTCCTGTGGAAACAAGCTGAAATCATCACCCCATCCAACACCGTGCCCGACACTTGATATGGTATGCAGTGGGGTTTTTGTGGTGATGCTCCGTGTTTGCTTTTCACCACATACGGTGCTGTGTTTCACGACTGAACATCTCAAATTGTTCTAGAAATGTTGTGGCTAGAAGTGCAAATTGTGCAAATCTCCGTTGTCAAATTGTGCTCCTAAGTTTCTTCACCAGATTCTTGATTAGGTCGGATGCAGCTCTAGAACTATTAGAAACACAGACACACACACACACACACACACACACACAAAATCACACTTACTTGAGTTTAATTAGGCCTTTGTTGTAGCGCAGGGCCTGAGTCAGAGCCCTCATGCCCTTGTCACTAACAGAGTTACTACGGAGGCTGATGGAGACAGAAAGGAAGTGCTCATGAGCGACGTGGAATTTGACAAATTGGAGATTTGAATTTTACATTTACAATTGCATATACATGTGTGTGTGTTTGTGTTTAGACAATACCTGAGAATCTGGAGAGTATGGTTAACCGCGAGTGCCTGAGCCAACGCGAGTGCACCCAGATCCCCCAAGTGATTGCCAGATACACTGAGATAAAGGCAAACATTTCTTTAGAAACATGCACACAACTTGAATACCTTCATTTGTATCATCATGATCTTTCTATAGGAGCAGAGTCAGGTGTCTGATGAACCAGTTGTACCCAGCACTGTAGGTCATGAATTGGAACAGAAAAGATGTGTAGAAGCTTCAAACCGGGTGAGGAATAGCCAAACGCTGCTACTAAGGTGACGTTGAGGAGGACAGTTTTACCTCGCCGGTTCTAGGCAAACCTAAGCATGGTGTGGTTTTACTGCATCGACAGGCAAAGATCTTAAAGCAGACTGTGGTTTCACAATGTTTTGAAAAAGCACAAAGAAACGGGCGATGTTGAGGCGTGTAGAAGCTGTGGTCGAACAAGGAGATCTAATGAAGCAGATAAAATACATGTTTTGACATCCTTCATCAGCAAAGAACTGGCCAAAACCAGTGGGTCCCAGGTACACACACATCTGTAGAAGTCTAGCCAGGTGTTTTCTCTATGGAAGAACTTGTGGCCGAAAAAACCTAACCTCTGACATGGAATCAAGGCAAAGAAACTATGCACAAAAACAGAGAAACTGAGGACAGAAAATGGCAGCAGGTGCTCTGGAGCGGGGAAGCAGACAAAAGTGAAGCATGGTGGAGGTTTCCTGCACGTTCAGAGCTGCATTTTTGCAAATAGAGTTGGAGATGTGGTTAGGAATAATGGTGTCCTCAATGAAGTGAAGTCCAGGCACATACTTCTCCACCATGCAGTACAATCAGGGAGGTGTCTGAGCAACCTGACTGGCCTGTCTAGAGCAACCTACCTGCCGAGTTCCTTCGGAAACTTTGAGTAAATGTACCTAGAAGAATTGATGCTGGTTTGCAGGCAAACAGATCATTAATTACTTCCTATATATGAGTGTCGAGTTACAAAAAAGCATGTTTCATACTTGAGGTCTTGCAATATGTGATTCTTTTTGAGCGCTTCCGCAATCCTCTTCACCCCCTCCGGTCCGATACTGTTCTTCTGAACACTGCAATACACGATGGAAAAATAATTCTTGCAAGCCGAACGAGGGAACATCATAATGCAATTTTTCTGTAAATGCAACACGCACTTACTTTAGTGTGGTGAGTTTCCTGTTCGACTGCAAAACTTCGGCCAGGGCGTGAGCTCCCTCGTTTTCTATCTGGTTACTTTGAAGACTTCACACACACACACACACACACACACACACATACACACAATCTGTATAGTTGCTTACTATCGTACAACAAAACCAGACGTCATTTTCCTGTTGTGTCTGCAGGAAGATGCAGCTCTACCTCTGCCATGTTAATCTCTATTCTATGTGACTCTCAGGACACGCCTCAGCCTCCAGGTATTTTTTTACATTTATTATTAATATAAATGAATATTTTATATGATTAATTTGTATTTGTGCTAAATGTACCTTAATAATTGTCAAGTTTTTAATACTCTAAACAACATAGACAAATATTGATGCTTTATGCTAATATATATATATATATATATATATATATATATATATATATATATATATATATATATGTTTATTATTAGTGAAATTAACATGAAGACAAAATATTCTTGTAAATGTTTTCAAGTAATTATCACGTTTAAAATGACGTAAATCATCAGGACACCACACAGGACTTTTCGCTATTTTTCCACACGGACGGTTTTAACTGCCGGACCTGTGCAAATTTCGCCGCTCGATTTGAGACTCGGGGCATCAGTAAAACAAATGTTTAGGGATTCGAAATGATTTTTCGGTGGAGTTTATCATTTTTGGTGCCTACTCAGTTATTTGCCCAGACTTGTTGAGATCAGAACAAAAAATTGATCCATATGGAAGAAGGTGGTGAAGGTAAGAAACATGCTGCCAACTTTCAACTATGTGTCCAACGACTGCTAAATAAATATTTGATTGCCGAACAGTAGCTGTTTAGTAGGATCATGATTTCACAGACAATTGAATAAATCACTGCCTGACACATAATATTTTATTATATTTATTATTAACTATCAAATGATTAAGTAGTTAAAAACTGGTTAGTATGAACGCAGTAATTTATTTTGATACATGGTGTGGTAGCTGTAAAGGGTAATACTCACTTGACTGAAACGATCACCTGGTTCATCTTCAGCGCCTCGGCCAACGACTTTGCCCCTTTGCTGCCAATGTTGTTGCCATGGAGACTGTCAAAAAAGCAGGTCAGTTAGAGACTGTTGTTATCTTTATATGGGAACTCGACAATTCGTATAAAATACAATTCAATGACTTTGTCGTTGATGTCCCTGTAAATCAGGTGAACACTTACTCCAGTACAGTGAGCGTCCGATTGACCATAAGAGCTCGGCTCAGTGGCTTGATCCCCTTATTGCTTATAGAGCTATCCGCCATGCTAGGGCAAGAGACAGATTATTTAAACACTATACAGTACGAATATACAGTACACACTGTACAGCCAAAAATAGGTGTACACCTGACTATGTGGATTTTTGTAACATCCTACACCACATCTAGTTTCCATTTGCTCTTAAAATAAGCTTCACGCTTTTGAGAAGATGTTTGACCAGATTTTGGAGATTTCTGCTTGATCACATGTAGGTGAGTGAAGGAAAGATTTCATGCTAAAACAAAAAATGATGTGCCTTGAACATTCTGGGAACATTTTGGAGAAGAACCACATGCAGGTGGGAAAGTCAGGTGTCTCTATTCTTTTGGCCACAAAGTGTAGCATCGGTACATACTTGTATAAATGTTCTACCTTAGAGATTGAATATGGCAGTCTTTGGCGCTTAGCAGACTTCCCAGGAGCTCCATCGCATCGTCCTTAAATTTATTGTTTTCCATCCTAAAAAAATGCAAAATGCAAATGAGACATAACATGCAAATGCTCGCATTGCCTTCCATTTAAAACATGTTTTATTCTAGTGCTCACTGCACAATATTGGGTATACAAAGTTTGGTGTCTGGTGTGAAGAAAAAAAAAAACTAAATGGCAAGTGTGAGAAATTGAAATGCGCCTGTGAAAACCGCTATTGATAACAGACGTGTGTATAAATTTTATGTGGTTGATGTGTTTGTGCCACCTCAGCTTGGTGCAGTAAAGGAGCTGTGGTAAAAGTTGCTTGAGAGAGCCCGAGTCCAGGCAGTTGGAGAGCTGCGTCTCATTGGTACACGAGTCGGAGACTTGCAATAGGTACGCCAGCACCGCGCTAACCCCTCCCTTCAGCTTCCCCTGTAGTCTGCAGCCAATCAGATCCTCCTCTACAGATCGTATCCACTCCCCCTGCTGTAGCTCTGCCAGGCAGGCGACTGTAGCTACGCTGTGCATGCTAACCGCCTCGCTGCCTGATCCCGCCACAGTGTTTTGAAGCAGAGACATGGCCATCGTTCGCTGGGTCACTAGCTCTTCTCTGCTGACCCCCAATGCGCTGCCCAGCAGAGTCCCAGCCGCTGAGGACAACAGGCCAGAGAGGAAGCGCATAAAAAGGTCCAGTTTTCCGTTGGTTGAGGCACCGGTTTTCTGGAGCGCAGCACGATAGTGGTTTTGGAAGCCAATTCGCGGCCAGGAAACACTGCTCTCAGAGAACAGATCAAACATTCCACGCCGGGCAGAGGTGTAGTAAAAGAGGGCACCAAGAAACTCCTGCAACGAAGTGTGTACGAAACGCCAAGCCACCGATTCGGAGGACCAGCTCTGCTCACGCTGAAGGATCCGATGTCCCAGAGATCCTGGTGGTGGTGGAATGTCAACACCGTAAGTTCGTAAGTCACTTTCAGTGAATGTGTAACGTTGGCGCAGAATACTGTAAAAAGCTAAACGTCCGAGAGTGGCCAGCGGCTTCCGGATGCTTCCACCAGACGGGTCTGTGGAAGAGATTTGCGGCCAACAGAAGAGGGCATATACCTCTGTCAGAGTCCGTGGGAGATGTACATCCTCCAAGTTCTTGCCTATGAGGTGGGACAAAGTGGATGTAACAATATGACAAATGCAAGGTACCGAACAAAGTATGAGCAAGGGTTTCTGGGACCTCAGATGGTCCCATGCTTGGCAAGTCTTGTCCTCTGATGTTTGGGAATCTGACTCGGTGGAATGCTGGGATTGTGAGTTCCTTTGAAAGTGTGCATTATGGAAGTAATCCTGAATCTGAGCTTGCAAAAAAGGTGGGACCTCTGTCACACGATCTACCAATCCTGCAGGCACTTTTGCCCCAACTCCAGGCCTTGACAAAAGCCACAGTGTTGCCCCTGGTAACAGGTTGCCCCTGATGATGTTCGTGATGAGATCGGATACCGGAAGCTCCCGACGTGGGTCAGAGGTAGACGGGGCCTCTGAGAAGTCCAGAGGGAAGCGGAATTCTTCCAACCCATCAATGATCAGCAGAACTTTACAGACACGGCTGTTTAAAATCACGTCCACATTATCATACGGAGCAATCAAACGAATTAACCGTTCGATGGACAAACGATCAAGACTGTTTAATTCCCAACACGAAACAGGAATTGCCAAGCTTAACTCAGGGAATACCTTCCCTGAACTCCATTGATGGATGAATTTGCGGACCAGTCGAGTTTTCCCACTGCCGGCCACGCCTACTGTCAGGGTGACCCGAGGGGCAGTGCTAACCCTCGTCAGTGGTGCGAAGAGTTTATCCAGGCCCAGTGGAAGGCTGTGCAAAGGTCCGACTCCTCTGTTGACTGACACTTGAATGAGATCGTGCTCTCTCTGTTGCAGGTCAGATACACCATCAACCAGTAACAGAGCAGGGCCAGGGGTTTGATTTGGGGCTGGAATCTCCTTATCCTCTCTGATTTTCTGAAGGAGAAGGTCTTTATTTTGTTGAACAACCACATCTAAAAAGAAAGCAAAAGTGAGACATATAATGCAAGTCTCTTTTTGGACTTCAAATCTAAGAGTTGACATTTTACACACTCACCATGCGAGGTTATGAGTTTGTACTCATCCGGATGCGAGTTCTTTAGGTATGTTTGGAAGGCGATGCCCTGTGGATCAGCCCTGATCAGCAGCTCATTTAGTGCGTGGACTTTATCCTCCAAGGCTCTCGTCTCCTTGATAATCCGCACCCCTTCTGCACTCAGCTCATCGGATTTCCTCAGGTGGTTCACGATGCTCACCAGTAAGGGGTCCGTGATAAAACGCTGCAACGATTTCTGATTCTTACGCAACCAACCATCTGATCGGAACAACAAGAGAGCGTGATGGAGTTTATGTCGCTCATCATTGTCAAGAACCTGAGTGTGGGTGTGGGTGTAAGTGTGTGTATGGAAGTTAATATGGGTAGGAGTGTGTGTATGGATGTAGCTATAGGTGTGTGTATTGGTATGTTGATGGATGTAGTTATGGGTGTTTGTACTGGTATAGGTGTAGCTGGGACAGGTGTATTGCTATGACTATGGGTGTGGCTACTGTTGTATGCATTGGTATGGCAATGGCTATAAATGTGTGTGGGGCTTTTTTACCCTCCATCTGTCTTCGAGTGGCTGATTTCGGAGTGGATTTCAGAACCATGTAGCAGTCATCCAGCCAAGGAATTTGGGAGGTCCTCTCCATCCCAGTGTATTTACCGTACGTGCTCATGGGACTGTACGTTCCTTAGATGCCGATTCTCACGTCACTGCTTTGGTCCATGTCTCTGATTTTGAAGAAAGAAGGAATTTCCATTAACAAACAAGTTGTTTTTTTTGCATCTGCAGCGTTGACGAGTATTTTCCTCAAAGCAGAATCGGTTCTTGTGTTTAATTTTGTATAAAAAAACAAAACAAAAACAACGTCTGATTCATTTCCGTACGTGCGGCTTGTTAAGGCAGCTTGCATGAGTTTTCCGCCGCTCCCGGATGACAGCGCACCCATGCAGAGCGTCGCAGCAAGGGGGGAATGCATTTATACATTCAAACCCCAGACACAAACCTCACAAACCACATGCATCAGCAAACACTGGTGGTTACCACGGAAACAGCACATCCACACGCACTGCAGAAAAGGTAACCATCGGCAACTATCAATCAGTAAACCGCGATTTTAAACATGACCCCATGACTAATGTCTGACCGGAAACCCTCCCAGATAAAAATGCATGCAAACTCGTCTAGAATCTAGACGTGTCACGAACATCGCCAAACCAGTATCAGTTTCATTCTTGTTTTAGTCTCAATGAGAACATATGATTTCCAAAAGTATTGGGACACCCGATTTATTTATTTATTTATTTATTTCCCTGCGTGTGTTTCAAAAGCTGGTGATATAGATAGTGCTATAGATAAAGAAGCCTAGAACATACAGGTTTTTTCACCATGTGCGTAACCCGACTCTGAAGATGATGAACTTTTCTCTGGCAGATGTTGAAATGTAAGTTGCCTAACGCATTTTTTTTTTTTATCAAGATTTCTTGCATATACTTTTTCTTCTTCTTTTGTCTGCTCATCGGTTCTTCCGTCTCCATACCGGCCCCCCCAACCCCCCTTCAAACCAACCACCTGCATGTCTGCCCTCAACACATCCATAAACCTCTTTTTTTCCCCACTTCTCTAACTGGAAATACGATTTGTAGAACCTCGAAATGCGAATTTGCGAGTTTGTTGTTTTTCGCACGCACAAAATTTGCTGCCGCTTCCATTTTTACTGGATTCCTTAACGTTTTATGTCCAGCTTCAAGAATTTCTCTTCAAAGGAGAAAATCCGGACAATTCCGCATATCGAGGGAGGGAATGAACGAAGGACGATAAAGAGGTTTGTAAAAGTAAAAGTGAAATATGTTATAATAAAGAAAATTATGTTATGAATTAATATATTATTAATAATATTATTATTAATATTATATATTATTATTTTTAATCAAATTATATATTATTTAACCAATCAGCCATGATACAGCACCCCTTGAGCACGGAGGGTTTAAAGGGGTTTGCTCAAGAGCCCAAGCGTGATCGTTTGGCGATACCCACCAACCTTCCGATCAGTACCCCAAACCGCTTATACTCTTGTTTTAAAGCATCTTTGAAGGCTGCATTTTGTTATCACGCAATTAAACCAACAGGAGAAACCAACCTGAAAAGCCAGGAGCATCACCAATGACCTCCACAGGGCAGTAAGAAAAAGTATGAGATCAGAAACAGCAGTAGCTACCACAAGATACAAACTTCTCAACAGCTTTAAACCTTGGAATCTGAAAGAGAAACGAAGAGAAAATGGGGAATTGAACGTGGAATAGGATGTTTAGGTGTCCACAAACTTAACAGCGATACGGCGCGGTGCTGAAAAAACGAGTCTGAAATATGCTTTTGTAAGGTTTTTTCATTTCAAATTCCAAATCATGGTGTCACATAACTTTACAAAAACTGACTGCTAGCATAACATCAGCTAAGCACTTCGTAGCGCATCAACGGGTCTCAGCAGATGCTTCGATTCGCTTCAAGCCGTCTGATCATGTGTTCAATCATTTTGCAGAAATTTGGGTCCGTTACAGTGGGTCCAAGAAAGGACCACAGCGGTCCCCATAATTCACGCCAACTTACACACACACACACACTCAGAAGGGGGTAGAACTCTCACCGTATCCAGCTATGTATCTTTACTCGTTCCTCTGTGCTCGTTCTTCTCGTTTCATCGCCTTGACTTCAGACTTTTCGCCAGTGCACATGCGAACAAGCCCTCGTCTTTTCTGCCTCTTTTGAGTTTCATTCTTCCTGTCACACCTCACGCTCTTCCTGTGTCACAGATCGAATAGGCAGCAGCATCCTTGCGTCACACGCACTCATACACACATACGTAACCACATACATACACACACACACACACACACTGTTCCACTTTGGTAAGTAGCTCACTGCCGTTACCTGCATCCTCTTCTCTTGTGCATGACTCCCCACACACACACACACACACACACACACACACACACACACACTTATTACCACATGAATGCAACGTCTCGTGTTCACACTACACCAGTTTACACACACACTTCAGAATCAGGCGGTATTTGAATAAATTGCTCGGAGTTGGAGGCATCACGCGAGCATCTGTCACCCTACAGGAAGTGCTTCTGAGCGAACAGGAAAGGGGTGTAGATGTGTAGGAGACGTGCAGACGTACGAAAGACCATTGAAAAAAACGAGGGAGAAAAATCGTCCATCAGAATTCCACACATCCAGACATCAAGACCATGAGGGATCATCAGCGACATCCACCCCAACATCCACGGTTCAGACCACGAGATGCAAATCTCTCAGCTGTGTTAAGAAGAAGACCAGAATCCGAGAAGCAAAACTCTGGAACCTTGGAGACTAAATGCCAGTGTGGAGAAGGAAAGGATCTGCTCATGATCCACATGCTCTTAGGTCAAGTGTATATAAAGTGGAGGTAGTGCCATGACTTTGGGATTGTATTGCTGCTTGTGGAACATGCTCACTAATCTTCATGGATGGTGGAACGTTAGGATCAAATTTGGAAAAAGGAAACACAGCATCAGATAAGAAGATAGACGTGAACTTTAAAAAGGTTGATCATTTATCAGGAGAACCAAAAATAGCTCTTTAATGACATCTTAGACGGACATGGTATTGAGGATGGTATGGTATCTCTTTGGCTGTTCAGAAGAGTTCTTTGTAGAAACAGAAAAGGTTCCAGAATGAAAACTAAGAAGAAAAAAAAAAGGTCCTTCTGGGAACCCTTGACTGAATGGATCTTGTCCTCCACGGCATTGCTGTGGTTCTTCTTGGTTTTATTTACTGGGTTGGTTGGAGTATTTTAGAAAACGTCTTTAAGTCGTCTGAGATCTTCATACAGTATCAGGAGTTCTCATAGAAGGGGAAGAACCACAGAGTGATTTGCAGCTCAGGAGGATTCTGAAGCCCATGGTGGACCACGAGTTTGGATGCGGTGACATGAAATTTTCATTTGTACTCCCAAAAACCATTAAGAGAACTGTTCTTTAGGGTTAGGCCATGTGTAATATCTCCGGCCTCCTCGTCTCATCTGCTAACCTCAATCAGTACCTGAATTTTCTAACGCCCCCTGGTGGTTGAATGAATTTCGTACAAAATCTAGTGAAACATCTCAGGAGCTTTTATTATGCAACAGTTTGTTCATTAAAGACGAATGCTGGACATTTTTAAACCCAGTGGCTGTTACATTAACGCATTACAGGTGTTACGGGGACACAGGGAACACACTTCGGCTTATTTCCGAAAAACAACAAAAAAACAGATATACAGGTAAACAGGTAAAAAGGTAAACATGCAACATCAGAGTTGTCCTTTTTTTTTTTTTTTTTATAAAGACACGTTTGACATGTTACAGATGTATAAAAAAATGTTTTTGGCACCTTTAACATCCCTATTGACACAATATTGTAATAAAACTTGTCAAGGTGTGACGTAAACAACAACAACATTTTTTTTTAGTGTCGTACCTTTGTGTAAATAAATTTTTTTTTTAAAAATCACTTTGTTTTAAGACACACATCGTAAAAATAGACTTCCTTAAAATGTACACACACACACACACACACACACACACACACACACACACACAAATGTTAAAGATCCACAGGTGAGTCCTGTTCATTTAACTCCATTGACAAGTAGTCTTGCGGCCGTCTGTGGGGGATGGAAACACACACACACACACACACACACACACACACACACACACACACACACACGGGTCAATCTTTCCGGATTACTTATGACCAAAGGAATAATGTTGTTAAAACAGACATTGTGTGGATGCTTACTTTTTCTTGTACAGGTAGTAAAAAATGGCTCCGCCCACTGCACACAGTATCACCACTGTTACCACCAGCCCCACCTGCAGCCCCACCGATGACTCTGATTGGATAATCAAACTGTCAATCATTCTCAAACATTCTCATAACACTTTTAATAATGACCCCGTATTTGACCCCGAACTCCTTAATGTTTACAAAAACCGTCACAATGTAGTTGTGTTACATGATGTAGTTTCTTTTACATTTTGTCACATGATGCAGTTTTGTGTTACATTTTGTGTAGCATGTAGTTTATTTCACATTTGTCACATTTTGTGTCACATGATGCAGTTTTGTGTCACTTTTTGTGTCACATGATGCAGTTTTGTGTCACATTTTGTGTCACATGATGCAGTTTTGTGTCACATTTTGTGTCACATGTTGCAGTTTTGTGTCACATTTTGTGTCACATGATACAGTTTTGTGTCACATTTTGTGTCACATGATACAGTTTTGTGTCACATTTTGTGTCACATGATGCAGTTTTGTGTCACATTTTGTGTCACATGATGCAGTTTTGTGTCACATTTTGTGTCACATGATGCAGTTTTGTGTCACATTTTGTGTCACATGATGCAGTTTTGTGTCACATTTTATGTCACATGATGCAGTTTTGTGTCACATTTTATGTCACATGATACAGTTTTGTGTCACATTTTGTGTCACATGATGCAGTTTTGTGTCACATTTTGTCACATGATGCAGTTTTGTGTCACATTTTGTGTCATGATGCAGTTTTGTGTCACATTTTGTGTCACATGATACAGTTTTGTGTCACATTTTGTGTCACATGTTGCAGTTTTGTGTCACATTTTGTGTCACATGATGCAGTTTTGTGTCACATTTGTGTCACATGATGCAGTTTTGTGTCACATTTGTGTCACATGATGCAGTTTTGTGTCACATTTGTGTCACATGATGCAGTTTTGTGTCACATTTTATGTCACATGATGCAGTTTTGTGTCACATTTTATGTCACATGATACAGTTTTGTGTCACATTTTGTGTCACATGATGCAGTTTTGTGTCACATTTTGTGTCACATGATGCAGTTTTGTGTCACATTTGTGTCATGATGCAGTTTTGTGTCACATTTGTGTCACATGATACAGTTTTGTGTCACATTTTGTGTCACATGTTGCAGTTTTGTGTCACATTTTGTGTCACATGATGCAGTTTTGTGTCACATTTGTGTCACATGATACAGTTTTGTGTCACATTTTGTGTCACATGATGCAGTTTTGTGTCACATTTTGTGTCACATGATGCAGTTTTGTGTCACATTTTGTGTCACGTTGCAGTTTTGTGTCACATTTGTGTCACATGATACAGTTTTGTGTCACATTTGTGTCACATGTTGCAGTTTTGTGTCACATTTTGTCACATGATACAGTTTTGTGTCACATTTTGTGTCACATGATACAGTTTTGTGTCACATTTTGTGTCACATGATGCAGTTTTGCGTCACATTTTGTCACATGATGCAGTTTTGTGTCACATTTTGTGTCATGATGCAGTTTTGTGTCACATTTTGTCACATGATGCAGTTTTGTGTCACTTTTTATGTCACATGATGCAGTTTTGTGTCACTTTTTATGTCACATGATACAGTTTTGTGTCACATTTTGTCACATGATACAGTTTTGTGTCACATTGTGTCACATGATACAGTTTTGTGTCACATTGTGTCACATGATACAGTTTTGTGTCACATTGTGTCACATGATACAGTTTTGTGTCACATTTTGTCACATGATGCAGTTTTGCGTCACATTTTGTCACATGATGCAGTTTTGTGTCACTTTTTATGTCACATAATACAGTTTTGTGTCACATTTTGTCACATGATGCAGTTTTGTGTCACTTTTTGTCACATGATGCCGGTTTGCGTCACATTTTGTCACATGATACAGTTTTGTGTCACATTTTGTCACATGATACAGTTTTGTGTCACATTTTGTCACATGATACAGTTTTGTGTCACATTTTGTCACATGATACAGTTTTGTGTCACATTTTGTCACATGATACAGTTTTGTGTCACATTTTGTCACATGATGCAGTTTTGTGTCACATTTTGTCACATGATGCAGTTTTGTGTCACTTTTTATGTCACATGGTGTAGTTTTGGGTCACAGTTTTGTGTCACATTTTGCACCTGTGTCTAATGATGCAAATTAAATTGTACTTAACAATATTATTAGCTCACACACTTTATAAATGTATGAAATATATTTCAGGGCTAAATCACTCGGGGTTGTGCTGCTCGCATAAAAGAGTGTGTGTGTGTGTGTGTGTGTGTGTGTGTGTGTGTGTGTGTGTGTGTGTGTGTGTGTGTACCTTTACTGTGCACCGGTTCCTGGATTGCACTGCAGGAACGAGTGAGAGTTGCCTGCAGTGTCTGGGCCACGAGCTCCCTCTGCTGGTTAGAGAGTGCAAATACGTGCCCTTCGGCATACAGGCTGTTGGAGATGCAGGTCAGATTCACACCTGCCACATCACACACACACCCCCATTCAGGACAAGGGACAAGTGTCTTCACCTGCTCCATTTGAATACTTTTACCTGTTGTGTTTGTGTTACCTGCAAGATGAGCACCAGAAATTCCACACTGACAGGACCCCTCCAACATCTTTGCAAATCCCTCAGGTGTACATGCTACAAGGAAGTAAGACATGATAAGATGTGTGTGTTCTACACCAACTAAACAAGACGTACGTATTTTCCCAAAATCATAATAATAAAAAAAAAAGGGTTATGAATAAAAAAAGTGAAAAACGTACTGATGTGGGACTCCGCCTGCAGACACAGGTCCATGTGGACGGAGTGGATAGGGCTCGGGCAAAGGTTTGGGAGGTGGGGTGTTGGATGGGAGGCAGTCCAAACAGTGGATCGGTTCGTCAGGCAGCGAGAGACCGAGTCAAATCTAAAACACACACACACACACACACACACCAGGTAAGTAATTACAACTACAGAAAAAAAACATGGAGGGTGAAAATCTAAATGCACAGAAAGCACACACCTGGCAACCGGGTGCACAACCGAAAACATAACCCCGCAGCAAGCGGGTTGCAGGTTCGAATTGTTTGAGAGCACCAACAGGTCCTGGACTTTCGAATTGGCGCAGATGGTCGGCAGGCCGTAACACAACCAGATGGAGCCAAGAGACGTCACGGTGGGCAAACTCTGATCTGTGGGAAAGAAAACACACACACACACACACACACACACACACAATAAAATATGCCTAAAATACATTCTGTACAATGCCTTGCATTCATAATCAGTACATCAGAAATCACGTCATGTTCTCATCCTGTACGGTTTCCATGGCGACCCTGGACACACTCACGTCTCAACCAGGACACACTCACGCTCTCACCCCAGATATGCTCTCACCCTGAGGACACACTCTCACTCCAGATATTCTCACCTGCTCTGGACTCGTTGCCTATTAGGAAGAGTCCGTCGCTTCCTAGACTTCCCTTAAGAGGAATGACGTGTCTTGCGGTGCTGAGCTCGTACAACACTATAACCAATCCTTGCAAAGAAAGCCCAGGTGGGCCAATCAGTTCCACGTACACGTCGACTCCTGAAACTCCACCCACCTCATTAATGACAAGTTCTGCAGGGGGACGGGGGCAATCGTTGTCTTTCATTGGCGTCAGAGAGGAAACCTGAAAGACCAAAGTGAACCAGTTAGCTGGCGTGGCATGACTGATGAATGAAAATACGTCTATGATCAGGAAGTGACCTCACCCTAAAGGAGTTCAGGTCGAGACGGCTTAGTCCACATCTGCTGAGACTCTCATCTTCATGGAGCAAGGTTGAGTCTTCCAGCAGGGGGAGCTGTCCCGGCATCAGGGCGTTGATAAGATCGGCCCAGTTTCTGTCTGAACTACGAGACCGATACACCACGGCATCCAGGAGCCCGTTTTTGGGAACGCTGATCTTCTCAATTGAGGGCGGAGATGTTGAGCGGTATATCGCTATAGCGTCGGGGCCATTTTGGATGGTATTCGGCGGCAGGGCGATCTGCGGTTTGAGCTTATCGCTGCCGATCTACAAAAGTAACAAATACGATAGCACCAAAAACTCGACGAAGATGTGAGACATCTCTAATTTTCTAAAACTCACCACGAAGTAGCCGTGTTTGTCCGTGTATTGCCCATGGAGTTCGATTTCGCGGTAAATTTTCCCGTCATTGCCGTTGATCAGTAGAACCCAGACGTTGTCGAGGGAAGTCCGGTGGCCGGACGGATGCCAGAGTTCCAGAAACTCCTCATCTTCTGCACCGCCTGGTGAGTCAGTGTTCACCTCGCTGATCAGGAAGTCACCCTCTGTACCTGACTCCGGCTCCGGAGGTTCGTCAGTCACATTGACAGCTGCAATAATATTGTTAACCTGGTCTTAACTTTGGTAGCATTCACCATAACCCCAAAACCTCATGTGTTATAGGTAAAAATTAGATACTTGGTGGACCAGTTGGAATCAAGAATTCGACTGCATTATTGTATAAGCCCATGCAATTAGATTCTAGTCAATCGGAATTTGGAATTCGATTACATCTTGATATAAGTTCATACAAGCAGCCCAGACCTCCCAAATCAAACGACTTCCCGCAAAAAATACAAGACTATGGATGAAGATCCTTGGTTGTCACTTTCCTTATCGGCTAGCGTTAGCAAACAGCTTAGGTAAGAGGAGAACCTACCAGTGCTGTACGGGCAACTGTGGTACCAGCTGCAGTGGCTGGATTCGCTCGGCCTCTGTAAGTGGTGCTGGAACACACCAGGATCTCTCGCCCAGTGAGCCGTACCACACCGTGTCACGTAAGCGTCACCTTCTGAAAAACTGCGGGAGGGAATCGGAAAGTGAATCGGAATTCTTATGAAGTGTGTAGGTAATGATTTCCTTCCTAACCCGTTTCCTTCCTAACCCATTTTACCTGCGGTCGAACTGGAAAGCTTTCCTTCCTGGGATGAGCGTCTCAGTGAGAAGGTTGCTCGGGGTGTTTGTAAGCCCATTGCAGATGAAGGCATCGAGTGGCTGAAGCTGATTGGCCAGGCTGCCTTTTGGGAAATCGTCAACCTTCCCTTGGTACACTGCCAACGCCCAGCCATCTAAATCTGAAAAGTTAAAAAGTCAAGCAGCAGATCGAAAAACTGGAGTAGTACCATAACATAAAAATTATTTAGACGTTACCCGTCAAAGAAGCCGTGTCTAAATTTACAGAGACGTTCCCTGGTGCGCTGGCCTGGAACCCTGCGCTGGTCTTCACTCGGTCTGTCTGCAAGTCGTACACCACCACAGTCATGGACCCTCTGTCCGTCCCTACGCTGATCTCTACAGGTCCGGTCAAAGTCCAACCACTTAACTGAATCCTGTTAATCCAAAGGTGTCCGGGATTCGACGGTGGGCAAATGTTGGGTCGCCCAGGTGTAGGAACGGCGTTTTGGAAGCTGTAGTAATTTTCCGAAAGCCAGCACCTCTGAATGGATTCGTCTCCATCTAAAAAGAAACTATTCTCAACGTATGGTAAAGAACCCGGCGTAAGGACGTGCACCAGGATATCGGCAGAGGAGGTTGCCAAGCGTGACGTGTAAACTAATGCGTCAAGCAGCCCGATCGCAGAGACATTTCCTTTTTCGGCTACAGGAACCCAGGACGGGCCATACAGGGCTATGGCATCTGGGCCGTTCTGGACCGAGTTGGGCGGAAGCTGGATGGCAGGCGGTGGCTGGAGCTCGGCCGAGCCGATGAGGAAGAACCCTCTTTCGTCCGTACTGTGCCCGCTCAGGTTCACGACACGGTACGCCACGTTGCCATTGCCATTGTAGAAAACAAGGGTGTAGCCATTTAAAGAGGTGGAGCCGCCGCTCAGGGAGAACAACTCGACGAATTCTTGGGTGTCTAAAGCAGGGTTATCGGCGTTCACCTCGCTGATTATCAGACACGAATGTACAGCTGAGAAACATACGGAGAAAAACAGCACCAGCGCCCGCGGGACACTCATGGTTGGCAAAATACGCAAACTTGACAGGGGAGATGAATCAGGACAGTGAGACGGCCTGGAGAAAGAGCAGAAATTAGATATCACTCCATCGAGCTAAATAATATCCGAAGTGTTTATTCAACCTTGATGAAAGGAGGGTGTTTTTCAAGACCGATAGACCCTTTAACCCTTTACTTGAGGCCACAGCGCCCCCAAGGGTTTGTATAGAATGGAATATTTATCGATTAAAAAAAATAAATAACTCGTACGTTTTAAACTGCTTGGTTACGTTTCACGTCCGTGAAGCAAAAAACCCAATGAACACAATATATATATATTTTTTAATGCATTTCTGTATTTTATTGATGGTTTCTACAGATGTGGCGTTGCCATGGTGGTATTAAGAGGTGGATTTGTTCACCACTGAAAGCCTGATGCTTGTAGAATATATCAAAAAATATGAATAATCAGCATCTTTGGACCAATTATAATAAAGGATTCCGGCCCATGAGTCACATGATCGCACTTGAGTACTAGGTAGTACGGTAGAATAGTGCGCAGCGAGCGCCGGCAGTCACCATGGTAACATCGGAACTCAGCATACTACTCAGTACGCTAGTACGCTACTTTAGACGCGGTCGTTATTTATCGCACTTTTGGTGTTTATTCAAGACAAAAAAAGGCGCAAAACGTCTTTATTATGGACTTTAATCTTCTAGTTCGTTTGTTAAGTCTCTTAAAACATCATAAAAAAGTTTAAAAAAGGAGATACATGGACACACGTCCCATATTCCATCCAAACAAGCAAAACAAACCCAGCTTCTATAAAAAAAAAAAAAAACCTCGGTCCAAAATGTGGGTTTCAGACCCAAAAAAACACTCACCCAGACACGTCTAAAAGTCCCGGGTTGATCTTTGGAGATGTTTGGTGATGGTTTGGGAGGTCCTGCTCCTTCTGTCGTGTCCCGAAAAACCTCCCACCCATCCCCGACGACACCCCTCCCCCAACCCCGCTGCTTACTTTAAAGTCTTCGGCTCCTTTAAATGACTCCTAGAACTGATTCGATTCG
The DNA here is from genome assembly GCF_014805685.1 of Silurus meridionalis. Classification (NCBI taxonomy): domain Eukaryota; kingdom Metazoa; phylum Chordata; class Actinopteri; order Siluriformes; family Siluridae; genus Silurus; species Silurus meridionalis. The sequence goes on along the minus strand of NC_060887.1, from coordinate 7,384,374 downwards.
TCCGAAAGTATTCGGACACTGCATATTTGGTGAACGATATGCAAGATCATGGTTGGCAAGATCATAATAATATTAATAATATAATAATAATATTTATATATTAATAATAGTGATGTACTATTATTATATCATTTTATGTATTATTTTAATTAAATATTTTATTTAAACAAATTTAATGAATACCGCAGAAATAAAATCAGACAAAAACTCTATGCTCGGGTGTCCAAAAACTTTTGGGCGTACCAACTGTGTGTTGATTGGGTACCAGTTTTAAATAAATTTGTAAATAATAATATGGAAATGAAAAATTCACTCCACTGCCGCTGCATTGATCCAGATTCGGGGATGAATCGAATCTGAACCGAAGGAGTCGATTCGTAATGTGTGTGGGCGGTCAAATTCTTCCTCTGCGAACATGTGTGTGTGTATGTGTGTGTGTGAGAGAGAGAGATATAAACCCCTACACGGTTTAATATATGCTGTATATGAAATGAGGACTGTACTTTTGCTAGTGAAATATGACTCGTGACTCGAATGACTCATTAGAGAGTTTTTTTCCTTTTCAGGTTTTTCAGCTAAAAAGATTCATCATGGAAAATCCTGATTTAGGGAAGTGGTTTATTTCTTTGGGTCAAAGCAACATCCAGAGCGACTTGATCTCGTTCCTACAGTTAAGGACTGATAGGGTTAAGGGCCTTGCTTAGGGGCCCAGAAAGGGCAGCTTGCTGGGGCTGGGATTTAAACTCATGACCCTTTGGAACGCTAAGATTCCACCTCCTGACAATACACAATACAGCTAAGGTCCAAAGTACACGTAGTCTACAACCTCCAAAACTATATACATATACATACGCTGTGAGAGCAAAAGTATCTGGACACTTGACTTTTCCACCCACCCTTCGCCCGAACTACGAGACCAAATCCAGCTCCATGAAGTCATGGGGTTGGAAGATATGGAAGATCTTTAAAGCTTGAAACCCTATTCAAGCTACTGAAACATCTCAGGAGACTTATTTCGTGGACATGTTAAAAAATGTGAATACCAATCGAATGCTCAGGTGTCCACAAACTTTTGATTTCGAGAGTGCTGAAGTGCAGACACTGGAGATTTTTCCAGAAAAAAAAGAAAAGAAAACTCACAGAGGAGCGTCCCCTATACACAAGTGTGTGTGTGTGGAAACGGTTTCTATAGAAACAATCGAAAAAAGAAGAAAATTGTGGCGTTAACTCACGTAAACTGATTTCGCTTTCCGGCAGTTTATTTCGAGAAGAGACGAAGCACTCGTTTTCCCGAACTCTTCTAATCAGCGAGCAATCAGCGCTCCGAACGTTCCGTGGGAAAGTCACGTCCACGTCTAACTTCACCCTAGTCACTCGTTCCGTTGTGAGTGTGCGCCTCCTGAGTCACGCATATTCGGATGTTGCAATAGAAAAAGAAAAAAAAAAACAGAAGTCTGAAACCTAAGATAGACGCAAAGACGCGAACACGGGGTAACAAACTGCTTTTGAACACAAAAAAAGTAAAACAAAATATTTTGTACAAAACAGGGGGGTTTTCGAACCGACTGGCGCCCCTTACACTATAGTTTGTGTTGCATCTTACGGAGTCACTTCCTGTTATGCCTTAGATTGACCCAAAGACGCGGTTACGACACGTGACTCGAGGTAACGGTTTCCAGAACGCGCATAGATTTTTTTATAGAATTAGTAAAAACATTGTATGCAAAAAAGGGGGATTTCTAAATAACTGGCACTCATACACAATATTTCTCCATGCAGTATATAAGATATTTCTTCCGCAAAAGGATTAAAAAATGGGCCAAAAATTATTTAGACTTTTTTTTGCCCCCCACTGGGATGTGTTTCTTCTCCAAAACCATCACCTTGACCTTCTACGGGACTCGAACCCGTTCCATTTTATTCCACTAGATTTGGAGCAGATTTCTCGAGATTCATTCAGCCACAAGAAGGGTGGTAGATGGAGACGAGGAATTGAGGAGTGAAGTGAAGTTTAGTGCTCTAGTGCAGGAGATCTTCTACATCTTCCAACCCCCCTATGGAATGTGGAGCTTCTTCATGTGCACAAATGTTATGAGGTTCTGGGTCTCAAGCGAAGTCTAAAGACGTCCCAAACAACGACAGTCTGGAGAAGAACCTCATGCAGCTGGATGTTCGAAAACTTTGGCTTGAGAGATGATGACAGATGTTCTTGTTCGTCTGAAAGATTAGGAGTCGCATGCGGTGCCAGCTGGTGTTCCTCAACGCGCTTTGTTTTTTTCTGAACTTACCTCCTTGCTGAGGGTGACAATCACGGAAAAACAGAAGAAATCCCAGAATGCGTAACACCTTCGCTTGACGAGGGAGGTCACGCCCAAGGGTGCGTGTTCTAGCGTGTTCTGTCTCCCGCTGTATGAGTTTGATGGGAATCATTTCGCTCTGGATGCCTTGGTGGGAATCTGGCACGAAAGGTGAAAGTCCTACAGAGAGATCACAGCCCATGGTTGGTGGTGACTGGGAGTGTTTCAGAAATCTCCTGATCTTCACAGTGGTTACACAGACTGGTGTGCAAAACATAAAACCTCTAGCGAAGCTCCAATCTATCGCAGAACGGAAAACCACGCAGATCGAGGCCACGTGGTCATGGAGAACCTCCCATCTTCCATGTTTGACTGTCCATCTCTGGTCTAACATCACAACTGAGCAGTTTAGGTTGCAAAACCTTGCTCAAGGACCCAGCAGCTTGCTGGAGCTGGGGTTTGAACTCATGACCTTCTGGTCTCATGCCTCACCCAGAAAGCTACCCCTTCCCAACAGGGGTCTGATAGGGTAATTCATCCAAGAAAAGTTCCTCACACTCACCATAAAGAACAATCGCGATCCATCGTGAAATGCTCTTTGGTCTCTGTCAGTCCTCTGAATGCGAGATCCCTGTCCATGTCAGAAAAGCCAGACAAAACTTCTTGTTCTGTTTAAGTGACTCCTCGACACATGGACCTTCTCCAGCACAGCAATGACTTCTCTCGGTGGACTTGATAGTATCTGGAAACATTTGTGAAATTGTCCAATCGTTCGAGGGTTCCTGGTCTCGTCTGACCAGAGAGGAACCCGGTGTGGTGTTCTGAGATGCTTTTCTGCTCATCAGAGTGGTCGTACAGAGTGGTCACCTAACCTTAGCTCTCCTAACGGCTTTCAACCATGTGGTTCTTACATTACATTCAAGACCTTCTCAGCTGGAGAACCCGAGTGGGTTTCTTTTATCCATCTCCCTGCACCATTCCCGGCTCTTGTGTGGATTGCCAGAAGATCAGGTGAGTTTAAAAGAGGAAATCATCTTCACATACACCTCCACACACACACACACACACACACACACACACACACTCACAGACATCCAAAATATAAAACATGTTATAACAGGTTTAACTCGCGATAATTATCATAACAGGGTAAAATGAAACACACACACACAACAGTTTTCCGGTTTTCCGAAACAGAGCGTGACGTGAACGAAATCGAGCTCCGTGAAAAGAGCTGCGCGTTTCCATTTCAATAAAAGTCGACCTTTTCCCCAGGAAACGCCCCCAGAAATACAACCGGGACTTGTTCGAACGTGACCTTGAAGCACCCTTGCGGTCTAGCACTCTAGTTTCCATGGTAATTGCAATGTCCCATTTCCTTCCTCCTTGCGCTGACAAACTTCGGACACTAGGGGGCGGTAACAGGTTAATAATCGGTAGGAAGCAGAGTTTGCGGTTGCAGATTTGGAAGTAGGGATTTTACACGGAAAAGAACAAAACCGCCCAACAGACATTGGAGGACAGAAAGGATGAAAAACGTAATTCGTTCGTGTACTTAAGTAGCTGTTTTTGCAAGCGACCAATCAGGGTAGAGGACGCTCTGTTTTGACCTTTGACCGTTTGGTCACTCGGCGGCATCAAGTAGCAACATGCAGTTACAAAATTGTGTGTAAATTTGCGTATATTTCTTATAAGTTTTATGCACCGTAAAAAATGTCGCAATTAAAATGACTATTATACTTTGAACTAAACTTCAGCTTTATGTCAATAAAAAAAGTATTAATTATTATGATAACATTTTTTTTGTTATTAAATATTTTATCTTTGATGTTTTTACGCATGTTTATTTTTAATTTTTTTGAACAAAAGAGAGAGTCCGCGGACCCCCCCTTTGAAGGGGTTACTATTAATTATAATTTTTTATTATTTATTTATCAAATAATGAACTAATTAAAATTCAAACTTTTCAACGTTTATGCTAGCCCCGACTCTACTTAGCATTGGCACGAGCGCAGGAGGGCAGGACGGCTCGTAGTCTCGAACGCTTTCCTGTTTCACGTCGACGTCTTTTAAAGACTTTTTCATTCTTCTAATAAGCTTCAGAGGAAGGTGAAGAGGGTTCCATAGGTTTTCTAGCTCCAAAGCAGGAGATCGCCATCGTCCGACCCTGTGGAAAGCAGATCTTCATGGAGCTTTGCACCTGCTGGAACAGGTTTGGGGTCTGTTAGTTTCAAGCGAGGTGGAAAATGTCGTCTTCAAAGACGTCCACCACTGTTATGTTCCTCTTGACAGTTTGGGGAAGAACCATAAACCATAAAGTAGAGGTGGACAAAAATGTCCCAACACTTTTGCCAAAGAGCGAATGAGGCTAAAACGTGTTCTAGTGAACGTTTCCTGGGCGCAACGTTTTCCTTTCGCAGTTCTGTTACAGGTCCGTGTCCTTAAAGGTTGTGAGATGTTATCGTTTCAGATCTCGGCTGACCTTCTAACAAGGGAAAAGCTACGGTTTCTGGCGAGCCTGAAAGAATCTTCCTCCTCCAGATGGCAACTCGTCGTCATTAGTGTGGTCGCTCGTGAGCCGGCAGCGAGGTGGAAACGAGCATATGATGTGGAACCGTAGAAGCTCGCCGGGTTCTATTTTTAGCTTCCGTCACGTAACCGGAGTCTAATTAAAATCCGACAAGTAACTCGGCACTCGTTCGCAATCCTTCGTTCTGTATATTTTGTTATAATGAAGATTTATTTGCCAGAAGTATCCGGACACCTGACTGTATGAGGTTCTTTTGGGCCAGAACCTGTTCCAGCAGGACGTTTGTACACAAGATATGCTTTCCATGGGGTGGGACGATTGAAGAAGATATCCTGCTATAGAACTCCAATGTTATTGGGATGAATTTTTCCACACTCACTGCACCCACAACACCTCCATCATTCCATCACCTCCATCATTCCATCACCTCCATCAGCGTTTTTTTCATTCTTTCATTCGTTCTTCCACAGGGTATGTATTTTACGATAGGACTTTCCCCGGTACGGTTTGCTAAGAAGGATCTTGCGCGCTTGTTCATAGTTGATGGCCACTGTATTAGGAACACAGTTAAGCCCTCTTTATTCCGATTGATTTTTCCTGGTCCAGCTTGGGGACAGATTGTGGGGACCTCCTGTTCCTTCCTGATAGGAAATGAAAACTTTTGCAGTTGCTCAAAGTAGTTATTTGTGTCAGCTCGAACAATCCTGGCCATTCCCTCGAACGTTCCCAGTCGCCTACCTGCCGCTCACGAAAACGGTGTGATAAAAAAAACCTGGCATGAACGGTGCAGTTTTGAAGCCAGAGCATTACAGGAGGGAAAAACAGGACAAAACAGGACGCCCTGGATAAAGAGAGAGAGAGAGAGAGAGAGAGAGAAGAGAGAGAGAGAGAGAGAGAGAGAGAGAGAGAGGAGTAAAAGTAGGACGCTGAAGACAAAAGTCAGGCAGTGTTCAGTGGTGCAGTGGTGCGGAAGACAAAGACAAATAAAGAAAGAATTATAAAAGGAAAACTTGCGCTGTTTGTTTGTTATTCTGACACTGACACTGGAGACTCCTTCCATAAAATACATAACAATTACATACGTTTCTTTCTTTTTTCTTTCTTTCTTTCTTCTTTTTTCTTTTATCTGACTCTGCCTAAACTACCTTTTTGCTTTCTTTCTTTTTCTTTCTTTCTTTCTTTCTTTCTTTCTTTCTTTCTTTCTTTCTTTCTTTCTTTCTTTCTTTCATTCTTTCTTTCTTTCTTTCTTTCTTTCTTTCTTCCTTCCTTCCTTTCTTTCTTTCTTTCTTTCTTTCTTTTTCGAACTGTGTCTGTTTAATGGTCCCTTCTTTCTTTCTTTCTTTCTTTCTTTCTTTCTTTCTTTCTTTCTTTCTTTCTTTCTTTCTTTCTTTTTCGGACTGTGTTTGTTTAATGGTCCCTTCTTTCTTTCTTTCTTTTTTTCTTTCTTTCTTTCTTTCTTTCTTTCTTTTTCGGACTGTCTGTTCAATGGTCCTTTTTTCTTTCTTTCTTTCTTTCTTTCTTCCTTCCTTCCTTTCTTTCTTTCTTTCTTTCTTTCTTTCTTTCTTTCTTTCTTTCTTTCTTTCCTTCCTTCGTTCCTTTCTTTCTTTCTTTCTTTCTTTCTTTTTCGGACTGTGGCTGTTTAATGGTCCCTTCTTTCTTTCTTTCTTTCTTTCTTTCTTTCTTTCTTTCTTTCTTTCTTTCTTTCTTTTCAGACTGTTTGTTTAATGGTCCTTCTTTCTTTCTTTCTTTCTTTCTTTCTTTCTTTCTTTCTTTCTTTCTTTCTTTCTTTCTTCTTTCTTTCTTTCTTCCTTCCTTTCTTTCTTTCAAAAAGTGAAAAATAATTATTAAATTAATTAAATATATATATATATATATACAAAATTCATATTTGCCACATTTCCCACGTCCTTGAAACCGGGCGCTAGGACCCTGCACACTCACGTGACTCACGTGTCCTGTGTCTTGTGTGTGTGTGTGTGTGTGTGTCTCTCTCTCTCTCTCTCTCTCTCTCTCTCTCTCTCTTTTAAGACGCACAGCGAGAGCGCGAGAGGCGCAGAACTAGGAGCGCGCGTGGTGGCATCGCAGCGCCGGGGCAGCGCACGGGGACGAGACTGGGGGACAAAACACGGGAGACCGACGGACGTGAAACGAGGACAAAGCGATGCGACCGACCGGACGTCCACGAGAAGCTCGAGGAAAGTAGGTCACCCGCGTGCGCGCTCGCTCCCGGCACCGTGCATCCGAGCTGCGATCCCCGTGCGCCGAACACCTTCACCGAGCACCGAGCACCGAGCCCAGATCCTCAGCACCGGAGAACCCTTTGCGCCGCGAGAGCACAAAGAGCGAAAAGTCTTCTTTATCCTCTTTTTGTTTTCCTTCTCTCCACCTTTACGCGCGTCAAGACGCACGCGCGCTACTATTTCTATTACAAAACGTTTAAAGATACCCAGACCAACTTATTATTATTATCACCATTACTATTATTATCTTCCTCACCAACACACACACACACACACACACACACACACACACACACACAACGGAGGCGCGAGTTCGTCGGATCCTGAACGGTGACCCGCGTTGATGCAGGATCATGGAGCAGAGCGAGAGGGCGCGTGCAGCAGGTGAGACCTTAGAGGACCTCCAGATGTTCATTCCATATTCAGTTACTGCTGACCTTCATGATGGAAGGATGATAATAATTTTGATATAATAATAATCACTGGCAGAAAAACAAATGTAATAAATACAAATAAACTACTTTTATTATAATATATTTTAATGCATTTTTTGACGCCAAAAAGCAACACATGGCAGCAGATATATGACCGATGCAAACAGCTGGACTTTACACCGTAAATGTAAATATATGCCATATATTTTTCCTCATCTCAGTCAGCTTGGGTTGATTTTCCTGCTGTTTTTATGTCATTTTTATTTCTAGGGTTATGTATTCTTTTTATGACCCGCTTGTACGTGGGTGAATCCTCCACCCAGAACATCGTGTTCATTCCGTGGTGTCTGGAGGATGCAAAAAAACGAAACCAGCGGCTTCTCCTGAACCGACGACGAGGTCAAGAACCAGGAGGACGTCGTGTATGGGATCGTCCTTGTCGGATCTTTTCCAGCAGACTGTGTGTGTGTGTGTGTTGAAGGAAAAGAAAACCGGCAGCTAGATCCGATTCAGATCCCACGAAATACAGTGTGTGCCAAAAGTTTGTGAGCATATAATCTTATGTGGCTCTCATAATAAGCTCCACTCTTCTGGGAAGATGTGGCACTCGAAATCTTGTGGAAATTTGTGTAAGATTTCATTCGGCCACAAGGGGGCGTTAGTGAAGTATGGAGATGAAGCGGTGAGGAGGTGAGGAGACCTGGAGTGCCATCAGTATGAACAATTCATGGGGGTTTATAGGTGTAAATGTCCTCCTGGAACAGGTTTGGGGTCTTCTAGTTTGAGGGAACAGTTTGAGGAAGAAGCACATTTCGGGTGTCTTAATACTTCTGGCACCACCATGTAGTTCCTCTTGACTTGATCAACACCACTTTAGAGAACATGTTCTGAAATCGTACACACTTATTACACAAAATCTGGATGTACCACAATAGCTGTATCTGTATCTGTATTACACAATATATGTGGGCGTGGCCTAAACCAGGAAGACCACGAGAGTCCCTCCCAGCAACAGCCCTCAAAACACTGTGTGTGTTTGTGTGTGTGTTTGGGGGACGTAATTCCGGGAACCAGATGTAGATCTAAATGAACGTAGCCTTTCTTTGTTTTACAAGATTCATATCAAACATCTGACTCACGTCCACGTCTCCTTCCGTCTCGTCCAGATGTCCTCTGGACCTTCTAGGCCCAGCTTTCAAAACTCTTTGCCCTACTATTTTGTGTATCTACATGATTCTGAAGGACGTGTGTTCGTATACGGTTGCGTCTCTTGAGAACAATATCGGTGAGTCAGTGCTGAATCGATGATACACTCGCAAACACACACACACCGAGCATCGAGTAACACGTGTAAGAGCTATATTTGTAGAAGACGTGTGTGTATACAGTAGTCAACACGCCGTCTGAGAAAATGCTGTCTGGGACAGAACAACAAAAAGAGAAGGAGGAAATTGTGTGTGTTTGTGTGGGTGTGTTTGGGTGGCGATTTTTCAGCCAGGCAAGCGTCTGGGTCAGTTGGCATTCTCCTCTGAGGCCTATTGCCGGAGGCCTTAGCAAATTTCCAGCTTGGGTGAAGAGTTTTGTTCGTATTTTCCGTTACATCAAAGAGCTCCCATGCTTCAGGTGGCGCTATTTCTTTGTGAACAAGAAAACCTTTGTGGTCCGGAGTTCCTACGGTTCCCCACCTTTAGCGTGAACGTGCTTCCAGACAGCCATCATCGAAATCGGAAATATAACGCCGCTTTCCTGTCTCGACAGTGCCCAGGTGGGTGTGTCCATGGTGGGTCGTGGAACTAATGTGGGCGTCGCCCCGGTGGAGGACATGCAAGCGCTATCCATCATCGCTCTCTCTGCTGCCGAGCTTGAGCAGCAGTACGAGCTGATCGGGCCGTTAGGGAAGGGAACGTACGGCCGAGTGGATCTGGTAGCCCACCGAACGCAGGGTAAGTGTGTTTGTGACGATGTGGTGTCACTCGCTAATTCAGCCACAATTCCAAAAAAGTTGGGGTTAATAAAATAAAAAATAAAAGTAAATAAAAACCAAATGCTTTCTTTTGATTTGCAAATCTCATAAACCCGTTTTTTTTGTACACAATAAAACAACCAACATATCAAATGTTGAAATGGTGGAAATAAACCATCCTTGTCTGATTCTAGGATTCTGGCTGCTCAACAGTTCTGGGTTTCCTTTGTTGTGTTTTTCATTTCACGGGTTCTTAAACCTGTATCCAATACAGTTTGACGATATTGAATACAATATGGATTTGTGAGATTTGCTAATCATTGCATTCTGTTTTTATTTACATTTTACACAGCGTTCCAACTTTAATGGAATTGGGGTTGTAATCGGATGAACATTTGTGTGTGTGTAGGCACCAAACTGGCCCTGAAGTATGTCAGCAAGAGCAAGACAAAGCTTCGGAGTTTCCTCCGTGAGTACAGTTTGACGGCAGCATTGGGCTGCAGCCCGTTCATCATCAAAGCCCTGGACGTTCTGTTCGAGACCGAAGAGAGTTACGTGTTCGGCCAGGAGTACGCCCCTGCAGGAGACCTCTTTGACATCATACCTCCTCAGGTAGATCCTACTTTCTTTTTTTTTTCCCCATCTGTTAGCTAACACCGTGGAACCTATTATTGCTTACTCTCCCTCTCAACTTTGTCCTTTCTTTGTCCTATTGCTGCTAGTTCCGGTCTTAACCCACCCCTATCCTGTCCTGTCCTGTCCTGGCATTGTTTAGTTTTTCTATAGTGCACACCTCTTTTATGTCCAGCCCATAATTCATTTGTCACGTTGCACTAGGTTATCAAGGAGCTAAACACAGTACATGTGCACACAGTCGAGTAACAAACCAAGCACAAAACAAGACCAGGGTGCAGAAAAGACGTCTGGAGATGTTTTGGCATATAAGACTCTACTCTCTGATGGTTTATTACCATCAAGTTCGACGAAATTTAATTTCTAGGTTTAAAAAAATTGGCACAAGATACAGCAATTCTCCCCTCTTTGCATAGAAGAAGAAGGTGCCGGAAAGCCTCTCTTGTCTCTGTCACTCATAACTCTTCTGTTTACTCAGCTCGTGCGGAGCTTCCTGAAATAGCCGTCTATCTCAATCTTCCCTTGAAAAGCCAGCTTTTTCATTTAACTTATCGTTGGTTCTTTTTGGTGATTCTGTTTTCTGGTTCAAATTCGTGCTGTGGTGGACACTGTATACACGGTGCCACCAGAAGTGTGTGGACACCTGACTATTGGTATCTCATTCCAAATTTAGTCTCCATTCACTCTTATAATAAGCTCCACTCATCTGGGAAAAAAAGTCTACTAGATTTTGTGGAGATTTGGTGGGGGGCATTAACAAAGTCAGGTACTGCTGGATGTATAGGGGTTTCTAGCTCTATACCAGGAGATCTTCCAGATCTTCCCTCATACCAAAAATCTCATGCAAAAGACATCCTGTACAAATCGTGTTCCTTTAAGTTTCTGGTGAAACCGTTTGGAGTAGAAGCAAGTATGGATGGAGGTAAAAAGCAGGTGTCTGAATACTTTTGGTGATGCACCAAATAAAATGCATTCTAAATGAGTGTTTTTCTTTGCCCTTTGGTCAGGCGGGTTTGCCTGAGGACATGGTCAAGCGGTGTGTGCAGCAGCTCGGCTTGGCCCTGGACTTCCTGCACAGCAAAAGCCTGGTCCACCGAGACGTGAAGCCAGAAAATGTGCTCCTCTTCGACCGTGAGTGCCGGCACGTAAAGCTAGCCGACTTTGGCATGACGCGCAGAGCGGGCAGCCGCGTCAAGCGAGTCAGCGGGACCATCCCCTACACAGCGGCCGAGGTGTGCCAGGCCTCGGGCTCCGAGGGCATCGTTGTGGCGATGCCGCAGGATGTATGGGCGTTCGGTGTGCTCCTTTTCTGCATGCTAACTGGCAACTTCCCTTGGGAGGCGGCACTGCCCAGCGACAACTTCTATGCCGAGTTCCAGCGCTGGCAGCACGGTGCTTGCCCCCCTGGCGCTGTTCCCTCGCAGTGGCGCCGCTTCTCCGACGACGCCCTGCACATGTTCGCCCGCCTCCTGGCACCCGAGCCCGAGCGCCGCTGCGGGGTTAAAGAGGTTTTCTACTTCCTAAAATACGACCTGCTTGCACACCATCGCCGAAGAGCTTCCTGTCGGGCCTCGAGAGCTGCGCGGGGCTCCGCCCACAAGCATGGAGAGCACACCTCTGTCTTGGCCACGCCCTGCCTTCGACCCACGCCTCTCAAACGTAGCATCCTGTCCGAGCCGCACTCGTCGAGGGAGGAGCTTTCAAAAAGCCCCTCCCCCAACCGACAGGACAAGAGTAAGATGGTGATGGCCACTCCCATTGAGATCTGCGTATGAAAAGTGATGCACGTTACAGAATACAATTGCCCTGGAACTGGAATCCATGAATCTTCCAAAAATGGTATCATGGTTCTTGATTAGCGGAACTTCAGGACGGATGAACGTAGACGTCAGGTAGCCTTTCTTCTTCCTGTCTTTCTTCCTTTGGTTACGGACCAGACGTGGTCCCACCCTCTAGTCACGTGACTGAACAAACCAGCCTTTCAGAGACTGATTTTTACAAACAGGCCATATATGGTCACTTCCTGTAGGACATCTCTCTTCAATCTGTAGACGACAGGGATTCTTTATTATTATTATTATTATTATTATTATTATTATGATTATTATTATTGATATACGCAGTAAGTGTGTGTGTGTGTGTGTGTGTGTTTAGTAGTTCTGTATAAAATTTTTATAGCTTATTATAAGGACTGTTGTTGAGAAGCTAAACCAGGACATAATGTTTAGGTAGTGCCACGATGTAGCTTTTAAGAAGAAGAAGAAGAACTATTTCTAGCCTGAAGATCAGTAGCTTTTTTTTTTTCCTGCAGAAGAAGTCAGACATTTAGTATTTTTAATATTCAGGTCAGGAGAGGATTGCTTTTAAACTTTCTGAACAAAAATAAGAAAGTAGGCCACAGGAGGTGGAGCAGCGATGCAGACGAACAGCTGCTCGAGTTCGAGCAGGTGGATTATGATGAGAAAAAAATAATAGTACGGACGGAAGATGAAAAAAGAAACTTGCCGACGGGCGAATGGGGTCTGATGTTTTTCCGGGGGGCGGGGGTATTTAATGATGTAGCAGACGGAACGAGAGGCGATTGTGTTAACGAAGGATCGTTCTTTGTTGAATAAAATGATAAAACGAACGAGACAAACTGAACTGTGGACATTTTTGTGGCAGGACGTAAATGGGAGACAAAAAAAAAAAAAGAAACGAATGCTCAGCAATACATGACGTGATTGGCAAAAAAAAAGGAAAGTAGAATATGAGGTATAAATAACTGAGCTAATTAAAACAACACGAAACAGGCACACACATTAGGAAAGCAAATCTGTCTGTCTGTCTGTCTGTCTGTCTGTCTGTCTGTCTGTCTATCCATCTATTTTTTTTCTTGCAGGCTAGACTGAGGTATATTTTTAATCATGTCTCATTTCCCCTTTTTATTATTCACTTCCTTGTTTATTTATGAATGAATGAACGAATTCGTTACTTTATTTATTCATTTCTGCCCATTAGCTGAAGGTCACTCCGGCAATCAGCTGCTCGAGCGTACTGACGAGTGTTCTGATTTCACTGCTGTTTTTCAGTGTGCTTGGGAACATTTGATACACACACACAATATTTCTGTCTTCACTCTGCACTTCCTGAATGTTCACTTCAGTAATCAGGTGATTCCTGATCAAAAACGTGAAAGTGTTTCATTTCGATTTAATATAAAAAAGGGACAGACAGACAGACAGACAGACAGACAGACAGGTAGGTAGGCAGGCAGACAGGCAGGCAGGCAGGCAGGCAGACAGACAGGCAGACAGACAGACAGACAGACAGACAGATCCTGTGCAGATGGAAGGACACTGAGAGGTGAATCCAAGTGCAGAACCTCCGGCTACATCCACACTCATCCATCACTATGGCAACGCCACAGACGACTCCCAGTGGTGGGATATAAACATGAGGTAATAATAAAAACTTTACAGCCTTCCATGAAGGTATGCGTTTCAGGGGAGTGGAAGAATGATTGGATTCCATGGCTGAATGGATCTCCACAAAAATACTGGTGGAACATCTATCCAGAAGAATGGAGCTCATTATGAGCAAAAAGAAACTCGATGTGGAACCGGATGCTGAAAAAGAATCACAAACTAAATGTACAGTATGTTCCCCCGTCTTGCTATTTATGAAACTCTTGTTCTAAAATGTTGTTTTCGGCGAAAGCTGAATGAACCCACGCGCTGCCTTCACGGCTGCTCGAAATAAATCCCCCTTCGAACATTCTCGTCTCAGTTTCCTTCCCTCGCGTCCTCCTTGTCTCGGTTTTCTCTGAGGGAAGAGCTCGGACGCTAGGAAAGGAAACCAGGCGGCGCATTGAAACCAGTAAAGAGCAACCGCAGATGTTCCACGACACCACAACACTCATAAGTTGGTAATAAAGACCACATCTGGATCAGACCTTCTGCATGACTGTACGGTTGAATTGACAAGAGGTAACCTGTGGAGGGAACCGGCATAGTGGTCAAGAGAGATTTGGTTAGCATGACTAGACTTAGCATGAATTAGCTGTGTTAGCAGGATAGCGCTGTACTCTTGTTTTCAGCTTAGCAGAGTTTGGGATTTTGCAGTGTAAACTTCTGATAGACCCTCAGTCTGGCCTTCTGAGGAACCTGTGGTCTGGCCTCCTAATAGGCCTGCAGTCTGGCCTTTTGATAGACCCTCAGTCTGGCCTTTTGAAGAATCTGCAGTCTGGCTTTCTGATAGACCCTCAGTCTGGCCTTCTGGTACACCATCAGTCTGGCCTTTTGATAAACCATCAGTTTGGCCTTCTGAGAGACCTGTGGTCTGGCATCCTGATAGGCCTGCAGTCTGACCTCTTGATAGACCCTTATTCTGGCCTTCTGAAGAATCTGTAGTCTGGCTTTCTGATGTACCCTCAGACTGGCCTTCTGCTGAACCTGCTGTCTGTCCGTCTGATGGACCCTTCAGTCTGGCCTTCTGATAGACCCTCAGTCTGGTTTTTTGAAAAACTTGCTGTCTGGCCTTTTAATAAACCCTCGGTCTGGCCTTCTGATTAACCTGCTGTCTAGCCTTCTGATGGACCCTCGGTCTGGCCTTCTGAGAGACCCTCAGTATAGCCTTCTGATGGACCTGCAGTCTGACTTTCTTCATATAATTCTATGTAGAGTTTCTGAAGACCATTGTTTTTCCAGAACAGACAAAAATAGACGGGTTCGAGACAATGCTTCAGGGCAAACAGGCTCAAACAGCTGCCAAAACCCAAACTTTATATTGATGTTTTAATGTTTTTTTCTGTGAATGATTCGGAGGGAAAGTTTTACCATCTGCCCCAGAAAGAACCCTCAACTCTGCATCCAGTTCTCGAGAAACTCTTTAACTGCTGCATTTAAAAATAGATTTAAACCCGATCTTCGTTCTCAGCTTCATCTGCATCTCCTTCGCTATCTCTATTTCCATCTCTGCCTCCATCTAGATCCACATCTCAACTTTCAGCTCCATCTCAATCTACTGTACATCTCCATCTCCATCTCCATCTCTTTCTCCATATGCATCTCAATCTACATCCTACAAACACTGTGGCAAACATTCGAGGAATAAATAAAAAAAATACAAGATCGATGACCTCACGTTCATCTCTACACTTTCTCGTCTCGTTCTTTCTCGTCTCGCCCTGAGAAAGCAGCACATCGCCTTCCCATGAGCCTTTTGGGCGAGACAAAAAGATGTATTACCCAGCATGCTTGAGGAGGAGGGAATGTGCACGATCGATGGGAGGTACGGAGGAGGGTGAAGGAGAGGAAGTGTGTGTGTGTGTGGGGGGTGCTATTTAGACTATAGGATGCTGAGGAGCAAGAGAGAGAGAGATGGAGAGATGGAGGGAGAGGAGGAGAGAAAAACAAGTGCAAGAAAGGACAGAGGATGAAAAGACGCGAATGTGAATAGGGGGGAGTGTGTGTGTGTGTGTGTGTGTGTGTGTGTGTGTGTGTGTGTGTGTGAGAGAGCCCCCATCTGGGTCCTCTAGGTCTTGGGATTGAAGTGTTTGTGTGTGTGTGTGTGTGTGTGTGTGTGTGTGTGTGTGTGTGTGTGTGTGTGGATTCTTTTATTCACCAGACTGGTGCATTCACAGCCATGTTTGACTCTCTGTTGCCATGGCAACCACAGCCCATGGTGCACCTGACCTACATATGTGGCGTATGAACACAAACATGCACGCTCCATCTGCTAGCTTTCACACACACACACACACACACACACACACACACAACCTTAATATAAGATATTCTTAGGCCTGACTTAAAGTGTTCAATTTCTGAATGAAGCAGCACACACACACACACACACACACACACACACACACACACACACACACAAACACACACACACGTGGTGTGTGCATATGCTTCCAGTGTCGCAGTCTATGATGTGTTGATGACTCAGTTGCTGATCCTCAGTCAATGAGTCATTCATCTATCACACACACTCACTTACACACACACACACACACACACACACACACACACACACACACACACACACATTGAGTCAGATCATTAGAGGTGGCCACTGTGATCTTTTGTTTGTCTTTTATCCATGTAACCCAATTACGCTTTCACACACACACACACACACACACACACACACATGCGCTCCTTGATTGACAGCTCGAATCCAAATTACACACTCGAGCACCTGAGCTTTAATTTTTGTTCTGTTACTGACTTAAGTGTGTGTGTGTGTGTGTGTGTGTGTGTGTGTGACTCATTGAACTTCCTTATAAATATAACGCAGCATATAATAAGATACTTTAACTTAGCAACTTGAAAACGTCACCGGTGCTGCCCCCGTGTGGCGCTGAGGAGAATTTCAACATCATCTTTGCTAATATTTTATTCTTAAATTGAGATCAATGTGTGAAATTATGATGTTGTTTAAATTTTCTTTCTTATTTATTTATTAAAGTTTAAAGTTAGCATTACTGTATGTTTTAAGACTTTTATTGTAGCTGTAAAAACTGGTTTTAAAGTTGCCCAGTAAAAAAAAAAATTAAAATCAATAATCACACTTAGGGTTTGTTCGCATTCTTTATTCCAAAATGCATGTTTTATGTCACAACCATTGACAGAAAATACATTTTAAAAAAATGGCCAGCGAATTACATTCTGCTACAAAAATAGCTCGTGAGACTGCTCTCCGCACTGCTCCAGTCCCGAACCGGGCCAAAAAACCAGAACTCCCACTAACGACAAGCTGTTAACGAAGATCTGATCACGATCGTCATCGTGGCTAAA
>NC_060887.1:7359992-7362492 GCF_014805685.1 Silurus meridionalis | reverse complement strand
CTGAGACAAAGTCAATTGTATTAGAAACCAGATATTGCTTCATTATCAGTGAAGTTCATTAGTAGTCCTTTAATTTCATACAAATGCAAATAAATCGTTCTTTGGGATTTAAAGGATTGTCCAACAAAGCGAATCTTGATTTGAGGAATGGACTGTTTGAGCAGGTTTGGTGCATGGTCTTGGGGAACCTTTTGCTTTTTTTTGGAGGGTCACCAGGCCCTTGGTCTTGGGGTACATTTTGCTTTTCGTCGGGGCGTTACCTTTTGCTTTTCGTCAGGGGGTCACCTGGCCCTTGGTCTTGTGTTACCTTTTGCTTGTTGTCAGGGGGTCACCTGGCCCTTGGTCTTGGGGTACCTTCTTTTGCCAGGGGTTCAGGTGGCCCTTAGTCTGGTGTTACTTTTTGCTTTTTGTTGAGGGGTCACTTGGCCCTTGGTCTTGGTTTACCTATTGCTTTTTATCAGGGGGGGTCACCTAGCCCTTGTTCTTGCATTAATTTTTGTTTTTCTTCGAGGGGTCACCTGGGAATTCCCCTGTTCGAGCACTATTTTTTTGCATGAACCCTCAAAGATTCTGACCATGTTCTTGCAGTCTTTACTGCTTGGACAATTTTTTTTATATCTTGAGGGCAGTCTATCCCAAGGCACTTTGAAGTCTTCTGGACGGATGTTTATTTCCAACCTCTGCACATGAGAAGTTGGTGCTCATTAAATTGGAGCAGCTGTAGCATATTAAGAGCATGTTTGATAGATGAAGCAGAATTCGGCATCTCAGCATCTTTGTCGATTGCAATAACAAAAAACGATTTGTTGTTGCAAGTCCATTAGATTGTGACTGGGGTGCTATTTGGAATTCGTGTTAATCTTTACATTTACCCAGGAGAACGGGAAGACCCGAACCTGTTCCAGCATGTCAATGGACCAAGCAAGCTCCATGAAGATATTCTTTACATGGGTTGGACTGGAAGATCTTGAGTGGCCTTCAATAGAGCTCTTTGGAACATTGACTTTGGAACTCGCCTACAGTCTGTTTAGTGTATATTGAAAAGCCTTACCAGCAGAGCGTAACATCTCAATGTCCTCTTGGTTTAGAAATGGGATGTCGGATGTTCAGGTGTCTACATTCTGCCAGCCATATAGCATAGATCTACAGCTCACAAAGCAGCTTGGACAACCTCCTCATGGTCCTTCTGCAATTTATTGATGGCTTCTGTGGAGAAGAACAAGATTGGTATCGACAGGATCGCCAAGCTGACACTCTTGGGGCGCTTGAGCAAGGCCTTACAGTTTCTGTCCTACAGAGGTGCCAAGAAAACCAAGAGAACAAAACCTCTGGATACAACTCACATCTGCACATCTGGATACAACTGGTCAACAATTAGATTTTTTTTTTTACTGAGATGTTGTTTATGTGTACTTTTCAAGAAGCCAATGAAATGAAGCAGGCGGGGCTTCGTGTTGTTCAATCGGAATGATGCAACGCAATGTGTGTTTGTCAGATTTAAGTGTAAATGATTTCAGTATAACGCCAAATAAAGCCTCAGAACACACACACACACACACACACACACAGTGTAAAGACACCTCGGTTCCCATTCTCTCCACTCGCTCGGTCCCATTGTGCCGAGTGACGTCATACTGAGGGCTTTTTCTCGTGATGTTTTTTCCACATGAGCAGAGCGCAGGTCTCCTCCAGTCTCCTCTATAAGATTCGTTTTTTATTTCATTTCATTTCATTTATTCAAATTCCACAATGAATTTTTTTTGTACACCTTTTTACCGTTTAGTTTTATTTTATTTTATTTTTTTTTTTATTCTATTTAATATTTTCGATCCGATCTTGTTGTGTATTGTTGTGTTGTGTGTTGTCGTGTGTTGTTGTGACCGACTCTGTTCCATTCGGTTTTCTTTCTTTTTTTTAGATTCTATTCTTTTCTATTACATCAACCTGCACTAAGAGACAGACAGACAGACAGACAGACAGACAGACAGACCAACAGACAGACCGACAGACAGACAGATGGGCAGACAGACGGAGAGAGAGCGACAGACAGAGAGATAGAGATAGAGAGACAGATAGTAAAAGTCTGAAACAGATCCAGACAGACAGACAGACAGACAGAGACTGAGAGACAGACAGAGACAGACAGACAGACAGACAGACAGACAGACAGACAGACAGACAAAGGATATGCAAACAGAGAGATAGAGACTAAGAGAGAGACAGTGAAAGTGATCTAAACTATGAGATAGACAGATACAGACAGAAAGACACATGCAAATATATATATATACAGAGAGAGAGAAAGAGAGAGAGAGAAAGAGAGAGAGGGAAAGAGAGAGAGGGAGATTTAAGGCTTGTGTGAAGGTGATCATGGAGGATCATGAAGGGGTCGATGAGAGAGAGAGCGAGAGAGAGAGAAAGAGAGAGAAAGAGAGAGGTGGAGATGGGGTGTTTGGGGGTGTTTGGGGATGTTGGGGGGTTTCAGCGTTGTCACTGCATG
>NC_060887.1:7349992-7354992 GCF_014805685.1 Silurus meridionalis | reverse complement strand
GGTAAAACATTTATGAGCCGAGTAATAATCGGGCGAGTCGTTTAGCATGCCAGCGCCGACCTTCTCTGTCTCACACACACACACACACACACACACACACACACACACACACACACACACACACACACACACACTCGCCTATAACACACATGCTGATTTTACTGCAGTGAAAAAAGAGAGAGAGTGAGGGAAAGAGTACAGGAGTTAAAACGTGTGTGTGTGTGTGTGTGTGTGTGTGTGCATTTGTCAGGAAAAGTCAGATACCGCACAGGTCCCTTCTCCCATTTCCGAGTTCACACCCTGGTTGCGTTAATGCTGCAGAGAAGTCCATTACTTCCTGGTCAGAGTGAATGCTGGATTGTGATTGGCTGGAAGGTAATTCAAGTTTCTTTCTATCGCGCTTTTCACGATAAACATGGAATGACGTGCGAATGACGTGTGTGGATCCCTGGTGACGAGGAGACTGTGGTGAAGGAAAAAAAAAACTCCCTTAGATGTTATGAGGAAGAAACCTTGAGAGGAACCAGACCTCATCCTCATTTGGGTGACATCAAGAGTGTGATTATAGTCTTTACACTGGAGTGTGTGATCATGAGTGATGTTCTTTCTACAGTCAGATTGAACCAGGAGCTACTGAGCAACTCATAAAATAGCCCAACATCTGAGATCATCACAGATCCAACACCAGCTTCTCCATACCAGAGCCTTCAAACACTTAAAGAGCTCCAATGTACAAAGTGGGATCCAATTGGTGCTGGTACGTCTCTAGATGGTTCTGGATGTTTGTGAGCATCTACTTCTTTAAAGCTCCACAATCTTCATGAGGTGGGAGGTGACTGGAGCTGGAGCGACCTCAGGATTCCTCGGGATGGGGAGAGAAAGAGAAGCAGTGGAGAGGAATTAGCGTAGCTGCTGTTCATGATATTAACAGCACAAGTTGATAATGTGCATGTGATCAGATGTTCTGGAGCACAAGGTTATGATGTGATGTGTGTTATGTGTAGGCTTTGCTAAAAACATACGTCTTTAATCTACACTTAAACTGGGAGAGTGTGTCTGAGCCCCGAACACTGTCAGGAAGACTATTCCAGAGTTTAGGAGCTAAATGTGAGAATGTTCTACCACCTTTAGTGGACTTTGCTATTCTAGGAACTACTAGAAGTCCAGAGTTTTGAGATCTCAGAGCATGACGGATTGTAGCGTGTTAGAAGACTGGAGAGAGACATGTAGATAAACCACAGCCAGTGTAGGGATGAGAAGATTGGGGTTATATGATCATATTTTCTCGACCTTGTAAGAACTCTTGCTGCTGCATTCTGAACTAACTGAAGCTTGTTTATTAATGATGCAGGACATCCACCTAGTAATGCATTACAGTAGTCCAGTCTGGAGGTCATGAACGCATGGACGAGCTTCTCTGCATCAGACATGTTTCTTAGCTTAGCAATATTTCTAAGGTGGAAGAAGGTTTTTGTAACTTGGTTGATATGATTTTTCAGGTCTTTTACTGTTGAACTAGTAGTTACAGAACATCCATCTAGAATGCAGGTTGAAGTTCTGGAGCTTCTGTGTACTGTTTTTTTTTTTTCCATAAATCATTAAAAATTTCCTAATGACCTTGCTGAGCTCCATGGAGGAGTTTCATATGTTGTAGAACTTCGATGATGATTTTCTGGAAATAGATGGCCCAGCAGCTTCATTGTTAGTAGAGATGCAGCACAGAAGCACATCGTTCATCTTCTGGCACCAGTTTCTCTCTGGATGGGATTAGGAGCAGCTGACTTATAGATAGCAAATAGTTATTTTAAAAAGCGCAACAGCTGAGCAGAAATCAGTTCATTGGGAAAAGCAGAACAGCTAAGCAGAGGCCAATTTGTTAGGAAAAGGAGAACAGCTGGGCAGAGATCAGTTCATTGGGAGAAGCAGAACAGTTGAGCAGAGGTCAGTTCATTAGAGGAAGCAGAACAGTTGAACAGAGATCAGTTCATTAGGGGAAGCAGAACAGCTGAGCAGAGATCAGTTCATTAGAGGAAGCAGAACAGCTGAGCAGAGATCAGTTCATTAGAGGAAGCAGAACAGCTGAGCAGAGATCAGTTCATTGGGAGAAGCAGAACAGCTGAGCAGAGATCAGTTCATTGGGAAAAGCAGAACAGCTGAGCAGAGGCCAATTTGTTAGGAAAAGGAGAACAGCTGGGCAGAGATCAGTTCATTGGGAGAAGCAGAACAGTTGAGCAGAGGTCAGTTCATTAGAGGAAGCAGAACAGTTGAACAGAGATCAGTTCATTAGGGGAAGCAGAACAGCTGAGCAGAGATCAGTTCATTAGGGGAAGCAGAACAGCTGAGCAGAGATCAGTTCATTAGAGGAAGCAGAACAGCTGAGCAGAGATCAGTTCATCGGGAGAAGCAGAACAGCTGAGCAGAGATCAGTTCATTAGGGAAAGCAGAACTGTTGAGAAGAGCTCAATTTGGTTGGAAAAGCAGAACAGAGTAGTAGCGATCAGTTCATTAATGAAGTACTCAGGTTTAAATATGATTTGTTTTGATCGCAAGATCTTGAGGTGTATAGAAGATCTTGAGGTGCGTAGAAGATCCAAACAATGGTGTTTTTCCATAGCAGGAAGTTGCACCACTGTCGAGTCAGGATTAATATGTGGAATGTGTTTAGCCTGCTGTGCTGGTCAAGTGATCGCTCTCCCTGGAACACCCACAAACACGGTGTGTGTTACACAATGCTGATCACACACTTGTGAAACTCCTTGTGATGTGTCTCGTCTACAGTCTGTGGCTCGCGTGAAGGTCATGTCCGGCGTGCCCTACGCGTTCGCTCTTTTTTGCTGATTAGCAGCTCCGGGGCGGATCGAAATGCACCCTGTTTCGTTTTTTTTGGCCCGAACATTGCTTCCATCAACAGTTCTCATTTCAACTCTCCATCCACCGACTTCCTGGACTGTATATATAGCAGCCATATTAACCACATTGCTTTGGGCAGGGTTTTGTGTGACACCAGCGATTTCTTCTTTTTTTTTTTTTTTTGTCAAGGACGTTTTGGTGTCCTTGCAGAGAGATCCAAGGAAAAGACACACACACACACGTTTTGGGTATCGACCACGAGAAACACTAGCCGACCGGATTCGTGACACAAGGTGCGATCAGTTCATTAGAGCTGATTAGTGATGGGTTTGTGCTTATGATCATCATTATGTGCGCTGCTCTTTCAGTCCAGGAGGAAAGAAAGCTCAAGGTGACCACGAGGTGAAAGCGGTCAGAAACCGTCCCACCCGCTGCCGTCACATCACGGTGATCTCATCACTGTTAGATCAGTTCCTCCGGTTCAGTTGGAAAACGGATCTAGGAAGAAAGAAGAGCTTTGTATACTGCGACGTTTCGATAGATTGTCAGAAAGAGCAGAACAGTTCAGTCAGACATTCTTTTTGGGGCGAGAAGAGCACATTTGAGGACACAAGGTGAGAGGAGTTTTGTGAAGGAAAAAAACGTGATGAGATAATGAGCGATGAGCAGCTCTTCGTTATACACCCGATGCTGTCTTAGAACAAAGAAGGGCTGAGCAGAGATCAGTTTGTTGGGAAAAAGCAGAAGAGCTGAGCAGAGTTCGGTTTGTTAGGACAAGAACAGCTGAGCACAGATCAGTATTTCGGGAAAAGCAAAACAGCTGAGCAGAGATCAGTTTATTAAGAAGAGCAGAACAGCTGAGCAGAGATCAGTACATTTGGTAAAAGCAGAAAAGTCAAGTTCAGATCAGTTTATTCGGTAAAGGAGAAGAACCAAGTATAGATCAGTTCGTCAGGAAGGGCAGAAGAGCTCATCAGAGTTCAGTTTATTGGGAGAGCAGAACAGCTAAGCAAAGATCAGTTCATCAAGAAAAAAGCAGAACAGCTGAACAGAGATCAGCTCATTGAGGAAAACGCAGAACAGCTGAGCAGAGATCGGTGCTCAGTTACACTTGAAAGAAGAGCGTAAAAGACCTGTTTGAAAACATGAGGTGAGATCAGTTCGTGGGGAGAAGCAGAACAGCTGAGCAGTCATGCTTGATCATACTCACCGCTTTTCTCCCGCTGATCCCTACTCAGTCATTTTTTATTCTAAGAAAGAAAAGCATCAGGTGTATTAACAAGCGCGGCTGAACCCTCCTTTCCGCCATGAACACATTGTCCTCAATGTGCTCTTCTCGCTCCTGAAAAAAGTCATGACGGAACTGTTCTGCTTCTCCTGACAAACTATCGATACCCTGTACTTTTCTTCTCTGATGAAGGAACAGCCGACCAGGTGATCCGCGACAAGTCGGCGGCGGTAAATGTGATTCGATGAAGCTAGCGTTAGAAATGCGTTGTAGGGAGAAGAACGATGCGGTTCTTTGACACCACAGGAAATGCACCGTGTTTACAAAAACGACCTTGAATTCGACCTTGGAGGGCCGAGTACTGCATTGAGTGCAGCCGTGTTGCATCTATTATGTGTAGCAGTAATAGTGTGGTTAATTCATGTGGTACGTCTTGCGATTTGCATCATGTAGTTATGGTGTGTGTGTGTGTGTGTGTGTGTGTGTGTGTGTGTCTTCAGAGTCCTGGTTTCTAATCCAGATTGCAGTTCAGCTCTAATTCTGCTCAACCTGCTGAGATTATTTTTGGGCCAGTTTTTAGCCTCGAGGCCTCAGACACACGCGTTGAACAAACACACACACACACAAACACACACACACACACACACACACACACGTGCGCAGTCACGGCCAATCGCGTCACAGCCTGTCCGTTCCGCTCAGAAAGGTATGTGGTCAGAACGCAGCATGCCTGTTCTCTTCAAAGCCATAGCCAATCAATCTATTTACTGTCTTCAGGGACTCGGCCTATCAGAGCGCAGCATGTGTTGGAGGGGGGCGTGGCCAATCGTTGCGCATTTCGAGCGTTTAGCTCTGCAGCTGCAGCTTGTATGGAGAAAGAGAGAGAGCGAGAGAGCGAGCACTGTCCTTTATGACGCCATCC
>NC_060887.1:7297492-7344992 GCF_014805685.1 Silurus meridionalis | reverse complement strand
CACACTCGTCTCTGACCCTCGTCACGTATCCGCCGGAATCCTTCCTTCCTTTATTTTCTCTCTTTCATTTCCTTCTCTTCTCTTTTTTCATTTCTTTCCTTTCTCTTTTCTCTTCTTCTCTGCTCTTGTCCTTCTCTCTTCCATCCAACCTTGCTTTGATCCATCCTTTCTTCCTTTTCTCTTCCTTCTATTCTCTTCTTTTCTTTACCTTCTTTCTTTCATCCCACCTTCCATTTATTCATCCTTCCTCCTTCTTTCCTCTTTTACCTCCTTCCTCACTTCATTTTTTCTTTCTTCCATTTTACCCACTTTTTCCCCATCCATCATTTCTTTTTCTGTCTTTCCTTTTTCCCCTTTTCTTTTCCTTTTGTTTCTTTTTCCATCTGACTATGCTTTTCATCCATCCATCCTTCATTCCTTTCTCTTCTCTCTCTGTTTCTTCCTTATATTTTTCATCTTATTCCTTCTTTCTCTCTTCTTACCGTCTTTACTCCATTCTTCCCTCACTTTTTCCCTCTCCTTTCTTCCTCAGTGTGTGTGTGTGTGTGTGTGTGTGTGTGTGTGTGTGTGTGACCAGCATAAACACGTGTGTTGAGTCGGTGCACGCCCTCATGTGTGTTTTAATGTACACTGCAGTGCAGCTTCATCAGCGTTTCCATGGCGACGGCGACGCCAGGTTTCCCGAGCCAATGACACACACACACACACACACACACACACACACACACACACACACACACGCTGTGTGATGAAACCAAACAGAAAGTGAGTGACGGAGGAAAGAAAGGGGGAGAGAGGTGTTTTTTTTCTTTGCATCCTTCTCATCTTTCTGTCATTTCATTCCATTCCTTCACCCCTCACGTTTTCCTCCTTTCTTTTATTCCTCCTTTCCTGACTTTCTGCCTTTCTTCCCTTTTTTCCCCATTCTTCTTCCATCCGCACGTTCTGGCTTAATTTTTTTTTTCTCTCTTTCACCCTTTTCATTTTTTTCTTCTTTCTTTTCTCAGTTTCTTATAGTTTTCTCTTTCTTTCTTTCTTTCTTTCTTTCTTTCTTTCTTTCTTTCTTTCTTTCTTTCTTTCTTTTTTCAATCCCTCCATGTTTTTCCCCTGTTTTTACATCTTCCTGCTCCCTTCCCTCCTTTCACCCTTTCTTCCTTTATTTCATTCCATCCTTTCCATCATTCTTTTAGGAATAATGGTTGGTTTCTCCAGTTTCCTTGCTTTCTTGATTTCCATCAATTCCATCTTTCTTTGTTTATTAATTTTTTTTCTTCCTTCTTTCTTTCACTATAGAATCAGTACAGAAAGCAGGACAGTAGATTCAGTATCAGGGTCTGCAGTCACCTTTGGCAGATTTATTATGATTATTTTTTTGCTAGTCTTTATAACTTTGTAGAACGTTCAGGAGCACACGTGTGAAGAAGCACACGTCATGCAGATCATCCCTGAAGGCACATTTTGCTGCATGTCTTTGTTCACACTCTGTTGGTCCTCAAGTGCAGCCTGAGGATTTTTTTTGTATTTCGTGACTCAGCAAATTCTTCCTCTGTCCGTGGTGCTGATCTGCTGATGCCAAACTGTACATGTGGTGCGTCGTGGGTGCTCTGGCATCGGGGCAACTTCCTTTCTGCCCCCAGCCTCGTCAAGCCATCTTGGTGCTGACCTGGTTTACTTTTGTGGCTTTTGCTCTCTCTGGAGGCTTTACAACTTACACACACACACACACACACACACACACACACACACACAAACACTATACAACTATTTAAGAATATTCCATACATGTTGCTTATGTTAAACATCTTCGTCAGGATGTTGGTCCTTGTTTGCGAGGTATCAAACGGTAGATAAAAAAAAAACCACACGTGTGTGTATTGAGCCGCCTAACAGTATCAGGTGACATCCAGCCATAGAGTTACACCATTTTAATTTCAGCGGTAACCATGACAGGAAGAGGGCAGCGCAAGAAATCGATTCGCTTCCTCAAGTCTCTGAACGTTGGCCATGAGCCAGAAAGCAACTCAAGTTAAAAGCCTGGAAACCTTGCACCTGCGGAACCCAGCCCGGGCGTCTTTATTCAATTACTTGCTGTGTTTATTGAATAATCTTTTGCTCTCCACCATCGGCGCTGAAGAGAAGTTCGGATGCAAGGAAGTTTTTCAAACCGTACTGTGGATGCCGAGCAACCGTGGACTGCTAAAAATGGACTAACTGAAAATTTACCGTTGCTACAGGGAAGCAAATCTAACCCTGGTAGCTTCTGGTCCTGACCTACCTTGAAGGATGGTGTAACCCCTGAAATGTGGTACTGTAGGTTTGGGGCTCATTTTGACCAATCCTGGGTCAGGTGTGAAAGCGATCTGCTTGGTTATTATCAAACGTCAAATGAACCCTGTCCCTTCAAATGAGGCTAGAATCAGTCCTGGCTGAATCCCTGGGACTTTCTGGGAGGGGGGGATACATGTATAAGTTCCTAGAAAAGTTCCTGTGGTGGATGCACCTCTATTATACCTGCCCCTTGAATCGCCTCCTGAATGACTATGATGTGGGGGAAAATTTTTGCGCAACAAAGCACCTGGTCCATGAGCGTTTGAGCGAGGTGGTCTCGACTTGTTTCCTGTTGAAAGGTTTGGGATCTTACTTTTGCTAACCTACCAATTCTTGGTCAGGTGTCTGGTCAAGTCTGTAAAAAAATTCCTGGAACTCTGGTCTAGAAACCCAAAGCATTCCTGGGACTTTCTGGGGAGGGGGGGTACATTTCATGCAAGTTGTATTCTATATGTTTGTGACAAATCCAATCTTGACTCCCGGAAAAGTTCCTGTAGTGGAGCTGACCAATGAGCATTTGAGTGAAGTGGTCTCAACTTGCTTCCGGTCGAACCCTGAGAAAGTTGATCCTAAATTGATCCAAACATGCCCAATATGAAGTGCTGTAGGGGTTTTGGGGATCACTTTGACCGAACTACAAATCCTGGATCGGGTGTGGAAGCGATCTGCAGAGTGAAGTGGCGGGTTGCCACGTTAAATCCTTTAGGGATGCCTGGAAAAAAGCTTGTTATGGTCTTATTGATTGATCAAATCAGTTTTTCATAGGACTGGTACACGGTAATTAGATTCCCTTGTGGTACTGTGGGACAGGTGCTTGCTTTGAAATCGATGACATTTAATGCATCTATTAAACACTGGTTTATGTACCCTGCCCCCCCCAAACAAGGCCAGAATCGCTCCTGGAAAAGTACTTGATAGGTTCTGGTGGGATTGTTAGTTGTACCAGAGGGTCAGGATGTCCAATCAAGGTTCTGCTGTCTTTTATTGTGTTAATCTATGATATCAGGGGTTCTAATCCCTGTTCTTTTTGTGCAAGTGGTAGTTTAGTGCTAGTTCCAGTTCCAGTTCCATTGCTGCCAAGCTGCCCCCTGCTGGGCCCTTGAGTAAGGCCCTCAATATTTAAAAAAAAATAAAGCCAGATGTGTTCTGCAAAAGAATTTCCACCAGCCGCAGAAGGTTGTATGTACAAATCTGGAGCTTTCTTGTTTTAGGTCCGCCGTAATGCCATTTTTCAGATGACGATCTCTGACGTGATTTGAGTCGGCGATTCGTTCTCGTTGTCAGAATCACCTCCCTTTCCATCGCGCACCCGCTGATGTAATCAGGGACTCACCTGGGTGGATTGATGTCTGCTCTACCGAGGTTCTTCTCCAT
This sequence comes from Silurus meridionalis, assembly GCF_014805685.1. NCBI lineage: Eukaryota > Metazoa > Chordata > Actinopteri > Siluriformes > Siluridae > Silurus > Silurus meridionalis. Next base: position 7,341,290 of record NC_060887.1, on the reverse strand, counting down.
GTCTCAGTGTAGTTCCGGGTTGTCTTCCTGGTCGTGGTTCGTACTTTTGTGTCCAGAAACTGGACTGGACTTTTAGAGTTTTGCTTCGCAGCTGAGTAATTAAACATGGCTGCTTCCATGGCCCCCATTTCTGCTCGGGATCTCGGGGTCACGTGACCACACGTGCGTTAGATCGGAAGTAAAACATGATCTTAGCGATGGAGACATGATGTCACGTAGTGATATTTTTCTGAGTAACGAGGCGGGCGTTAGCGCTATCGCTGCTCCGGATGTAGCGCATTAGAACCGGCGGATTCGGTTTCTTCGGCATGAAAAGAAGTTAAAGAACTTCTGAAAGGCTTGAAGAAAAGTCAATTGAAGAATGACTCCATATCCCGATCGATAATCCTTCCTTACTTCCAGTCTAATCTCACACACACACACACACACACACACACACTTCCAGTTTAATGCGAATTACCGGCTAAGTAACATTGCAGTGCCGAATGTCGACGGCCGCATGCACGTAAGCCGAGAGGGGCTTCTGTCTGAAAGTCTGAACGTTACAACAGTGTGTATGATTCTCTCTCTCTCTCTCTCTCTCTTTCTCTCTCTCTCTCTCACACACACACACACACACACACACACACACACACACACACACACACACACACAAATATATATATATATATAAAGCACACACAGGCTTTCTGGTACCAGCGCTTTACCAGACAATATGGAGCCATTTCAGAGAAGAGAAGGAGAGATAAAGAGAGAGAACTGGGGAGTGAGACAGAGAAAATGACTTAAGAGAGAGAGAAGGAGCAAAAGGAAGAGATAGAGAGAGCGAAGGAGAAAAGAGCCGAAAGAGAGCAAAATTAACAGAAGGAGCAAAAGGAAGAGAGAGAGATGAAGCGAAGGAGAGAAGGAGCAAAGGGAGAGAGAGAGATGGAGCAAAAGAGAAGGAGCAATAGGGAGAGAAAGAAGGAGCAAAAGGAAGAGGGAGGAGAGAAAGAGATGGGGAAGAGAAAGAAGGAGCAAAAGATGAGAAAGAATAATAGATGGAGCAAAAGTGAGAGCTGGAGCAAAAGAAAGCGAGAGAGACGGAGCGGAAGAGTGAAGGAACCAAAAAAGAGAGAGAGAAAGAAGAAAGAGTGATAGCAGGATTAGAAGAGCAGTAGACGTGAGAGGGGTAAAGGGAATAACAGCTGCATGAGATTGTAAGTAGGTCAGGCTGAAGATGGAGAGAGACGGAGGAAAGAGAGACAGAATTTAAGGATAATGGGTAGGGCTTAATGGGGGAAGTCACTTAGCTACTTGTACACATGAGTGGCTTTGTGTGTGTGTGTGTGTGTGTGTGTGTGTGTGTGTGTGTGTGTGTGTGTGTGTGTGTGTGTGTGTCTGAGTCTTTATAAACCTGTGTGTGTGTGTGTGGGTCTGTGTCTAAATCTTTTTAAACATGTGTATGTGTGTGTTTATCTGAATGTGTGTGGGTCGATATCCAAGTCTTTAAAAACGTGTGTGTGTGTGTGTGTGTGTGTGTGTGCGTACGTGCACGTGTACGTGTGTGTATTTGAGTCCTTTTATAAACCTCTGTGTGTGTGTAGATGCAGCACAGGGCTTTTTTCCTCTGCAGAGAGTTTTTATCCATCATTCCACTCTCCATGCCTCAATTACATCACATCCCTCTCTCTCTCTCTCGCTCTCGCTCTCTCTCTCTCTCTCTCTCTATCTCTCTCTCTCTCTCTAGCTCTCTCTCTCTCTGTCTTTCTCTCACTCTGTCAGTACTTAGTGAGTAAAACTCCGCCGCTTTTTCTTCTCGTCATGCGTGTAAACGGAAATGGCGCAGTCCAGATCCATTGTTCCGTCCTCCGTCTCCTGCTTGTCCCGCGTTTGTGATCAAAAGAAGGATGAAAGGATGGAATGATGTTCAGGAAACGTCACATGTAGAGACGGTGTTTACACATTTAGACCCGATTCAGCGGTTTTTAGATCCAGACGTTCGAATTGAAATTCTGGCTTCTGATTGGTCAGAAGGTGTTGAATAATTGATAAACCTTCAAAAACATTGTACCCTGTTCTGCCAAAAATATTGGGACACCCGACTTTTTCCACCCAGTTGTGCTTCTTTTCCAAATGGTTAGCATGGAAAAATCAGGCTCACAGTTATCTTTGATCTAGGAGACTGTTCCTGCATGGCATTTGTGCACAAAGCGAGCTCCTTGAAGATATACTTTGCATCAGGTTGGAAGATTTCCTGCATCCTAACCTCAAAGCTCCAACACCTTTAGGATGAATGTACCCCAGGCCTCCTCACCTCCTCACCTACCATCAGTACCTGACTTTACTGTGGTGTAATGAATCTCCACGGAATCTAGTGAAACGTTTTCCCAGAAGAATCGACAACAAATGGGGACTCAGTTCGGAATGGGATGTTCACCTCGAATGAGGCTTTATATGGATATCTGTGGAAGTGCTTCAGCGGCACTGCGGAACGACTCGCTTTTGATTTATTACGCCCCTTTAAAGCGCTCTGGAAATAAACAACCTTGAAGCGCCTGCACATTTAATTCCAGACACCCAGTCCACCAATTTCGCAAATGGAAGAAAGGCTTGTGCTGAAAGTTCCAGCAAGACCCTGGAGTGTATCGCGTTACGATTCCAGGGGACTTTTATATGCAAATGAGCAGGAATGCAAGAAAAATTATACTAATAATTAAATTGAAATCAAAAATGTCATTTTTCAAATCTGTATTCTTTTGCATGCATGTCAGGTTATGACCAAACAAAATGTTTGTTTGTATATGATACAGTTTATATATATTTCCCCAAATTTCTAATTAAGTACCATAAATTCCTCGTAAGTTTCCAACTTGGAATATTTCCAATATTTCCTCTGATAGGAAGGATTATTTTTTGCAGTTTGAGAATTGTTTGACCAATCAGAATTGAGAATTTGTTAAATAAATTGAAGTCGTGTTTGTAAAAAAAAAACAACAAAAAAAACCATCAATTTGTCTGAAATAACGTTATCGTCTTTTCTTCGTTTTCCCTTTTTCTATTCCGAAGTACGTGGCATTCGGCTCGCTGCTCTTCATCCTCATCTCCATCTCGACGTTCTGCATGGAGACGCACGAGGCGTTCAACACCCTCTACAACCGGACGGAGAACGTGACCGTGGGCAATGTGACGCGCGAGGAGGTCGTCTACGAGGTGGTGACAGACAGCTGGCTGACCTACGTGGAGGGCGTGTGCGTGATCTGGTTCACCATCGAGGTGTTCACGCGCGTCGTCTTTTGCCCGGACAAGGCCGAGTTCTTCAAGAGCGCGCTGAACATCATTGACTTCGTGGCCATCTTGCCGTTCTACCTGGAGGTCGGTCTGAGCGGCCTCTCGTCCAAGGCGGCCAAGGACGTACTGGGCTTTCTGCGCGTCGTCCGGTTCGTGCGCATCCTGAGGATCTTCAAGCTCACGCGCCATTTTGTCGGGCTGCGCGTTCTTGGCCATACGCTTCGTGCCAGCACCAACGAGTTTCTCCTGCTAATCATCTTCCTCGCCCTTGGAGTGCTCATCTTTGCCACCATGATCTACTATGCCGAGCGCATCGGCGCCAGCCCCAACGACCCCACGGCTAGCAACCACACCAGTTTCAAGAACATCCCTATTGGGTTCTGGTGGGCCGTGGTCACCATGACGACCCTGGGCTACGGTGATATGTACCCAGAAACTTGGTCCGGCATGTTGGTGGGCGCTCTGTGTGCCCTGGCCGGCGTGCTCACCATTGCCATGCCTGTGCCCGTCATTGTCAACAACTTCGGCATGTACTACTCCCTGGCCATGGCCAAACAGAAGCTGCCCAAGAAGAAGAATAAACACATCCCCCGAGCCCCGCAACCCGGCTCGCCCAACTACTGCAAGCCTGACGCCCTGGCTATGGCCACCGCCTCGCCTCAGAGGATCCTGGGTAATGTGTTGGGCGGGGTCATTGGCTCGGGTGGCCTCACCGGAGACTGTCCACTTGCTCAGGAGGAGATCATAGAAATAAACAGAGGTGAGCAACATTTGATTTCATCCTTCATCAGACATGCACTTATGGGAGGAATAAATACAATACCGATACTACCAGACGTTTACTCGAATAACAAGTTCGGTCATTCGATTTTCTTCTCCTATTTACTAAACAAGTTCAGCTACAACTTTAGCAGCTGTGTGTACTTATTGCTATGGTGACGTTTTCAGTAAGGGAGAGGTTTCATGCCATTTTTGGAAGGGGTTTCGGGGTTTTTTGGATAAAATATTTTAGCACAACCGTTGCTGTAGTTGGAATTCCTTACATGTCACTCGTGAAGTATATTATTATATTATAAATTAAAAAGTAGCCTTAAATGTTTAGGCCACGCCTCCTGCCAGTCTCTGATGCTGATGAGTATGTCCTGAGAAAGGAAGTTATTCAGTGTTGTGTGGTTCTATAATGTCCTAACCCCTTACCTTAACTCTAAACTTTAAAAATTAAACTTCTAAAACCTTACTCTAATCCTATCCCTAACCTTCACCTTAACCCCAAACTAACCCCCTTTTCTAACCCTAAAACTAACCTTAACACCTTAACTACAACCTTCACCTTAACCCTAAACGTAACCCCCTAATCATAACCTTTACCTTAACCCTAAATGTAAGCCTAAACCAACACCTAGCCTTTTCCTTAACTTCGAGCCTAACCCTATCCCTAACTTTATTCTTTGCCTTAACTTAACCCTAACCCCTAAATTGTACCTAATCCCAAACCTAAACCCCAAATCCTAACCTTTACCTTGTCACCAAACATAATCCTAATCCCAAACTCTAACCTTTACCTTATTCGCAATCCGTACCCTAACCCCTTAACCACAAACCTAAGCCTAACTCCTATACTATAACCCCAAACCTAATCAATCAATCTTTATTTATATAGCATCTAACATCTACCAGGTAGAACCTATGTGCTGAACAAAGTGCAAGAGGCCAAACCTAACCCCTAATCCTAACCTTTACCTTAACCCCAAACCTACCCCCTAATCCTAATCCTAACCTTTACCTTAACCCCAAACCTAACCCCTCATCCTAACCTTTACCTTAATCCCAAACATAATCCTAATCCCAAACTCTAACCTTTACCTTAATCGCAATCCGTACCCTAACCCCTTAACCACAAACCTAAGCCTAACCCCTATACTATAACCCCAAACCTAATCAATCAATCTTTATTTATATAGCATCTAACATCTACCAGGTAGAACCTATGTGCTGAACAAAGTGCAAGAGGCCAAACCTAACCCCTAATCCTAACCTTTACCTTAATCCCAAACCTAACCTCTTATCCTAACCTTTACCTTAACCCCAAACCTAACTTCTAATCCTAACCTTTACCTTGATCCCAAACCTAACCTCTTATCCTAACCTTTACCTTAACCCCAAACCTAACTTCTAATCCTAACATTTACCTTAACCCCAAACCTAACCCCTAATCCTAACCTTTACCTTAACCCCAAACCTAACCCCTAATCCTAACCTTTACCTTAACCCCAAACCTAACCCCTAATCCTAACCTTTACCTTAACCCCAGACCTAACCCCTAATCCTAACCTTTACCTTAACCCCAGACCTAACCCCTAATCCTAACCTTTACCTTAACCCCAAACCTAACCCCTAATCCTAACCTTTACCTTAACCCCAGACCTAACCCCTAATCCTAACCTTTACCTTAACCCCAGACCTAACCCCTAATCCTAACCTTTACCTTAACCCCAGACCTAACCCCTAATCCTAACCTTTACCTTAACCCCAGACCTAACCCCTAATCCTAACCTTTACCTTAACCCCAGACCTAACCCCTAATCCTAACCTTTACCTTAACCCCAGACCTAACCCCTAATCCTAACCTTTACCTTAACCCCAGACCTAACCCCTCATCCTAATCTTTAACTTTATCCCCAAACCTAAACTTTGATTGAGGTACAATGCTAGCATGCTCCTATATTAGCCATATTAACCCCCTGAAACCCACTTTGATTGTCCCACTACAGTGAGAATAGTGAGGGTTGTTTCTGGAATCAGCTCCTGATATTCATTTATCCCTGAATATAACTGATTTGGTTGTGCAAGATTTGCCTTCCATAATGCTGAGTCATTCCTTCTGCAGGGTAGCTATAGCATAGACATAGCATTTAAGTGCACTTAGCGAACTGTGTGTGTGTGTGTGTGTGTGTGTGTGTGTGTGTGTGTGTGTGTGTGTGTGTGTGTGGTCAGTGTTCGTTTCCCAGGAGGTACCTCCATTATAAATGATTTCATATTTATGATCAACTAGTGAGTCCATATGCTAAGCATAAACACCACACACACACACACACACACACACACACACACACACACACACATTTGTTTTCAGCATACACAGCGCCACCAGTGAAGATCCCAGGAGGCTTTTAGCTCATAGGCTACAGAAACAGTGTGGGGGACTCCGCAGGTGCGGTCTGATAATAAATCATTCCTGAACGGCGGCCATTTTTAATTTTTCCTGTCTTTTCGTTCACTTGATTTCGTTCATTGGCTCCAAAGGTTGCGACAACACGTACACCATGAAAGTTCAGAGTTGGGTTACGCCCCTCCAACGTACACCCATGGTTCCTGAGTGGATAAAAGGCTGCAAAATGCTGGGCCCCTGAGCACGGCCCTTAACCCTCAACTGCTCAGTGTATAACATGAAATAGCTGGACATCACCCTGGATTAGAAATGATAGATACGTGTGTGTGTGTGTGTGTGTGTGTGTGTGTGTGTGTGTGTATATATAGGTGTCTCTGTGTGTAGTATCAATATGCAAGTATGTGTATATATGTGTGTGTGTGTGTGTGTGTGTGTGTGTGTGTGTGTGTGTGTGTGTGTGTATATATGTGTATGTATATGTGTATGTATCTTTGTACATGTATGTATGTATGTGTATATATATGTGTGTGTGTATGTATGAATATGCAAGTGTGTGTGTGTGTGTGTGTGTGTATGTATTAATATGCAAGTATGTGTATATATGTATGTATCTGTGTGTGTGTGTGTGTGTGTGTGTGTGTGTGTGTGTGTGTGTGTGTGTGTAACAATATAACAGTGACATTATTTCTCTCTTTCTCGTTCTGCACCTTTTCTTCTGCTGCTACAGTGTGTTTATTCCTCTTTCTTCCTTTCTTCTCTTCCTTTTCTCTTCTCATACCATACTGACTCTTCCTCCTCCTCCTCCTCTGTACTGCTGTCTCATCTCTCCATCCTTTCCTTTACTGTTTTCCATATCTCTCTCATTCTTTCTCCCTTCTTTCTCTCCTTCTCTTCCTCATTCTGGTTTTCTCTCCTATTTCCCTTTCTTACTCTTTCTATCTCTCTCCCATGTTCTTTTTCCTCCTCTCTTTCTCTCTCACTTCTTTTTCCCCATCTCTGTCATGTTTTCTCTTTTGGTTTTATCCTCCTCTCTTCTGCTTTTTCTTCCCTTTTCTCTCGCCCTCATCCTCCTTCCATCCATCCTCAACCACTTTCTATCTAAATTTTTTCCTTTCTTCTTTTTCTCCTCTCCTTACATCCTTCTTGCGCTTTCTCAAATTTCCTTTCTCTCCTCTCCCTTTCTCTTTTCCCTCCTTCTTCTTATCTCATCGTCCTTCTGTTCTATTTCTTTTTCACTCTCTCTCAATCTATTTTCTTTCAATTTCTTTGTCTCTACCACTCTCTTTTATCTCTTTATCTCACTCGTCTCCTTTTCTCCTTCGCTCTTTCTCGCCTTCTTTCCTTTTACATTTCTTATATTCCTCTCTCTCTCTCTCTCTCTCTCTCTCTCTCTCTCTCTCTCTCTCTCTCTCTCTGTAATTCACCTTCTTTATTTAAAAAATATTTCTGTAATTTTTCTCTTTTCCCTTTTCTCCATTTCACCTCTCCTTTCTGTAATTTTTCTCCTTCCAATTTTTCTTTCTCTCTCATCCCCACCTTTTTCTCCTTCATCCTTTCTCTCCATTTTCCATTTTCCCTTCTTTCCCTTTCTCCACTTCACCTTTTTGGTTATTTCTCTTTTCTTTTCTTTTTAAATTTTTCTTTCATTCTCCTCACTTTCTTTTTCCTTTTTTGCTTTCCCTTTTCTTCGCTTCACCTCCTCTTGCTCTCTCTTGTGTTTGTTGTTTTTGTTCTTTTTCTTCTTTCTCTCTCTCTCTTCCTCTCCTCCGTCCTTTCTATCCCTTTTCTTCTGCTCCTATCATTCCTCTCTTTCTCTTTTCTTCACCTTTCTCCACTTCACCTCCTCATTCGTTCTTTCCTTATTTCTTTTCTCTTTTTTATCCTTTTGTTTCCCGTCATTTCTCTCTTTCATCCTTTCTTTCAATATTTCTTCTTCTCTATTTTTGTCAAACTTCTTTCCCTTTCTCCACTTTACCACCTCTTTTTCTCCACATTTTTCTCTCTCTCTCTCTCTCCCCATCTGTCTTTCTCTCGATCAGACTCGAAGCAGAACGGTGATGCGGCGAGTGCGGCGCTGGCGAACGAGGACTGTCCCACCATAGACCAGGTGTTGAGTCCGGACGAGCGAAGTCCTTTGGGACGGACACGTGAGCGCTACCAACAGGACCGAGCCTGCTTCCTGCTCAACACACGTGACTTCAGACCTGCGGAATCCAACGTCCGGAAAGGTACACACACACCAAATGCACACACACACACACACTCTCATTTACTTGTACCGCCTTTTCAGTTGAATACACACACACACACACACACACACACACACACACACACACACGAATACTTGCTGTATTTCCTGGACTATTATTTGCTCCTAAATTGGCGCTAAAAACATCTCATTCACCCCCTGCTACAATTTACTCCCCCTAGTGGTAAATAAATTTGCCTTCGCTAGTTTTTTGTGATCCAGTTCATCCCAGAGCAGATCAGCAGGATTTAGGTGCAGTGACTGGTCAGGTTGTTCCATGACGGATATCACTCCAGACGACTGTTTGTCTGGTCGTACGGTGAATTCTGGTTCCGATGAGAGTTGTCTGTTAAAGTATGGAACGGTAGCAATGTTGGTTGAGGATTACGTTCATCTTTCGGAACCTTCCCTCCTCCAAAACAACCCCAAACCATTCCACGCCCCATTCCACCTGTGGGGGTGAAGGGAGTCTGATCGGATCTTCTCTTCTGGTGTCCGTCTTACACAAGTTCCTCTGGTAGAGACAACAAAACGTCCCAATTGGACTTCAGACAAAAGTATTTGCATTTGGTTGTACTTAAGTATCTGAAGTTTCTTTCTTTCAGCTTCTCCCACTAGGGGTCGCCCCAGCGGATCATCCGCATTTTTGATTTGGCAACGCAAAATCGCAACGCAACCCTCCCCATTTATCCGGGCTTGGGACTGGCACTAACAGTGGCTGGGGTCGGTTCCCTGACCGGGGGTCGAACCCGGGCCACAGCGGAGAGAGCGCCGCATCCCAACCACTAGACCACCAGGGGACCTACTTAAGTATCCGGAGTACAGCTTTATTACGGCTCTAATGTTCCTATTATCCTTTTTATTTCTGCTTAATCAACTGCGAAAAGCCTCAAATGTGACTCTCAGCACACTGATCATTTAATAGAATCATATTAACATGTCCACAAATAAAAAAGAATCGCGTAAATAATCTTACGGGTGTTGTCAAGTTTGAGTTTCTTCATCGTTTATTCCTCTCTAAATGTTCTGCTTGCTGTTGAACCGATGCTGAACTGTAGGTCGGTGATCGGTGGATACACCAAGCGCCGATCGGAACACGTTGAGTAAAAAGTACAATATTTGACTTGTAGTCAAATATAGTGAAGTTACAGTAAAAGTCTCAGATAATAAACAAGTACAGAAACGGAAAAAAGCGACTTAAGTCTAAGTCCGAACGTCTTGAGCGTGCCCAACAAAGGAAAAGTGTCTTGCAGTCCAGAAAATGCACCACACACAAACACACAAACACACACTGACGTGCTGCAGGAGGCAGACGTCCATGTATCGGCAAGTTTTTGCGTTGTTTGTGTCTGCGTGGTGAGAGTCACGGGTAGGTTTTGTCCACATTTGGCGACGTGCGGTGGGCAGGTCGATTTCCGTTATTTTTCAAATGATAAAAATTGGGTTATTAATGTTAATTGAAATTTACGCCAGTCACGAGAGTAAAGTAATGTCTTGGTTGCCGTGGAAACCTGACCAAAAAAAATTACATTTATGGAAAAATTCGAAGCAAGTTATCACGTCCTCGGAAAGACTGCAAGTCGCTGAAGGACAGGGCGGGGCTAGGCGGGGATGGGCGGGGTTACACTGCGTTAAAGCTTAAAGCGTAAAGTTTTCTTGGTCCCCAGTTGCAGAATGTATAGAAACCTACCTTACGCTCTTTGTATGTACCTGTAGGCCTTATCTGTGTGTGTGTGTGTGTGTGTGTGGCACTGGTTGGGTTTACCTGCCTCACATGTTCACATGAAAGAACTTCAACTAATTATGGAACTACAGAATATTCTTGTGTGTGTGTGTGTGTGTGTGTGTGTGTGTGTGTGTGTGCTTGGTGTTATCTCACCCCCCTTTGTATTGTCTCTCTCTTCAGGTTGTGTCATATCACGCGTTTGTATGTGGGCTTCTTCATTCTACTTCCTGTTTTAGTGTCCCCCTTGTCCTCTCTGTGGAGTGTGTGTGTGTGTGTGTGTGTGTGTGTGTGTGTGTGTGTGTGTGTGTGTGTGTTTTGTGACGTTTATGTGATGTGGCTTATTCTAAAGTGTTTTGCCCTCCTTTTCTTTCCCGCCCTGTCGACTGCAGCGACTTTCAGCCCTGGTTGCGGGGCAATAGTTTCCTCCAGGGCTGAAGGTCAAATTGAAGTCGGAGTGAGGTTGTGTGTGTGTGGTGTCCTCGGATCTGAGACGAAGACGAAGTGAGAGGGAAAAAAATACGAGACAGATGATACTTCACACACACAACCTCGAGACTTCAGGTCTGTGTGTGTGTGTTTGTGAGGTTCGTTGACGAGTTGAGTTGGTGTGAGACGTGGGGACACACACTGATATGTGGTTGACAGTTTGACAGACACAGGGACATTTGGACAGACACTTAGATAAAAGGAAGGAATCAAGTCTTAGACACATGCAGCAACCCAATAAACCCCTAACATCCTACAAACTAAACCCCTAATACACTAAACCCCTAATACACTAAACCCCCAACATCCTACACACTAAACCCCTAACACACTAAACCCCTAATACACTAAACCCCTAATACACTAAACCCTAACATCCTACACACTAAACCCTAATACACTAAACCCTAACATCCCACACACTAAACCCTAACATCCTACACACTAAACCCTAACATCCTACACACTAAACCCTAACATCCTACACACTAAACCCCTAACACACTAAACCCCTAATACACTAAACCCCTAATACACTAAACCCCTAACATCCTACACACTAAACCCCTAATACACTAAACCCCTAACATCCCACACACTAAACCCTAACATCCTACACACTAAACCCTAACATCCTACACACTAAACCCTAACATCCTACACACTAAACCCTAACATCCTACACACTAAACCCCTAACACACTAAACCCTAACATCCTACACACTAAACCCTAACACACTAAACCCCTAACACTAAACCCTAACATCCTACACACTAAACCCCTAACACACTAAACCCCTAATATCCTACACACTAAACCCTAACATCCTACACACTAAACCCCTAACACTAAACCCTAACACACTACACCTAACATCCCACACACTAAACCCCTACTACACTAAACCCTAACACCCTAACACACTAACATCCTACACACTAAACCCCTAATACACTAAACCCCAACATCCTACACACTAAAACCCTTATATCCTACACACTAAACCCCTAACATCCCACACACTAAACCCTAACACACTAAACCACTAACACCCTACACACTAAACTCCTAACACACTACACCCTTACATCCTACACACTAAACCCTAACACACTAAACCCCTAACACCTACACACTAAACCCCTAATACACTAAACCCTAACATCCCACACACTAAACCCCTAATACACTAAACCCCTAACATCCTACACTAAACCCTAACACTACACACTAAACCTAACACACTAAACCCCTAATACACTAAACCCTAACACCTACACACTAAACCCCTAACATCCTACACACTAAACCCTAACACACTAAACCCCTAATATCCTACACACTAAACCCCTAACATCCTACACACTAAACCCTAACACACTAAACCCCTAACATCCTACACACTAAACCCTAACACACTAAACCCCTAACATCCTACTCACTAAACCCTAACACACTAAACCCTAACATCCTACACACTAAACCCTAACACACTAAACTCTAACACACTACACACTAAACCCTAACACACTACACACTTACCCGTAACACCCTGCACACTGAACCCCTAACACCCTACACACTAAACCCCTAACACACTGCACACTAAACCCCTAACACTTGACACACTAAAACCCTTAAAGCGCTCATCCTACACACTAAACCCCTAACACACTAAACCCTAACATCCTACACACTAAACCCCTAACACACTAAAACCCTGAGACGCTGCACACTAAACCCTAACACCCTGCACACTGAACCCCTAACACCCCACACACTAAACCCTAACACACTGCACACTAAACCCCTAACACTTGACACACTAAACCCTAAAGCGCTCACATCCTACACACTAAACCCTAACACACTAAACCCTAACATCCTACACACTAAACCCCTAACACACTAAACCCTAACATCCTACACACTAAACCCCTAAAACACTAAACCCCTAACATCCTACACACTAAACCTAACACACTAACATCCTACACACTAAACCCTAACACACTAAACCCCTAACATCCTACACACTAAACCCTAACACACTAAACCCTAACATCCTACACACTAAACCCTAACACACTAAACCCCTAACATCCTACACACTAAACCCTAACACACTAAACCCTAACACACTAAACCCTAACATCACACTAAACCCCTAACACACTAAAACCCTGACACGCTGCACATTAAACCCTAACACACTACACACTTACCCGTAACACCCTGCACACTGAACCCCTAATACCCTACACACTAAACCCCTAACACACTGCACACTAAACCCCTAACACTTGACACACTAAACCCCTAAAGCGCTCATCCTACACACTAAACCCCTAACACACTAAACCTAACATCCTACACACTAAACCCCTAACACACTAAACCTAACATCCTACACACTAAACCCCTAAAACACTAAACCCCTAACATCCTACACACTAAACCCCTAACATCCTACACACTAAACCCTAACACACTAAACCCCTAACATCCTACACACTAAACCCTAACACACTAAACCCCTAACATCCTACACACTAAACCCTAACACACTAAACCCCTAACATCCTACACACTAAACCCCTAACACACTAAACCCCTAACACACTAAACCCCTAACATCCTACACACTAAACCCCTAACACACTAAACCCTGACACGCTGCACATTAAACCCTAACACACTACACACTTACCCGTAACACCCTGCACACTGAACCCCTAATACCCTACACACTAAACCCCTAACACACTGCACACTGAACCCCTAACACTTGACACACTAAACCCTTAAAGCCCTCACAACCTGCACACCCTACATACCCTGCACACTAAACCCCTAACACCCTACACACCCTACACACCCTGCACTCTAAACCCCTAACACCCTGTGCACACACAAACTTAAGCATGTGACTTCCCACCCTGAGCCTCTCCACATGACAGGAAACTTGACGGTAGCATTGCCCAGAAAATCCTGTTAGCGTTATCATTAGCATAATTATTAGCAATATCATTAGCATTATCAGACCGTTTGAGTGGTTGTACAGCCTTTGTAGCAAAGTAGAATCTGGGAAATATGTTTGTTTTTTGTGTTTTTTAAGGTGATACTCTACAGTGTGTGTGTGTGTGTGTGTGTGTGTGTGTGTGTGTTTGTATTGATATTTGTGTTTTGAAAGGGTTCATTTCTTCCACACATTAGCACTTTTTAGATCACCTCACATACTCCACTGTTGTCGTTCACATGTTCATCTGCATGACCTTTGACCTCAGCATGACCTCAGCTCCTCTGTACCTACTGTGTGCCTTCAAACATCAAAACCAGCCGTTTAGGGTGTGGCGTTTAACACGCCATAACCAGCGCAACAGGAAGTTCCAGAGGCTAGCCGATTAGCCGCGTCTGCACGACTGTGGCTACGCTAACCTGCTACGGCGCTTCTGTGGTTTCCGGGGGTTTGTTTGTAAAACATCACGAGCTCACAGGTTACAAAGCTACATATTCTGTTCCATATCTACACACAAGTACACAAACAAATACACACACAAGTACACACAAATACACACAAGTACATACAAATCCACACAAGTACACACCATAACATGCAAATATACACAAACACACATAGGTACACAGAAACACACAAATACATGCAAACAAATACATACAAGTACACACAAGTACATTTAAGCACACACAAGTACACACAAATACATGCAGGCACACACATAAACACAAGCACATGCAAATACACACAGGTACACACAAGTACATAGAAACACACACAAGTACATACAAATAAACACAAGTAAACACAAATGCACAAGTACATACAAATACACAAGTACTTACAAATATACAGAAGTACACACAAATTTACACGTGCATACAAATACACACAAACGCACACAAAAACAGAAATACACACATTTTCCAGAATGCTAGTCAATGTTTGAGGTGGTTCAATGCTAGGTTCTGGGTTCAAACATGCTATAGCCATGTTTGTTTTGGATTAGCATGTTTTCTAGAAATCCAGTTAACAGTTGATGCGGTTTTGTGTTACTCTGTGGGCTAAAACATGTTCAATCCATGCTAATTAAAAATGTATTTGTGTATATCAATGTTAGCTCTTTTGTTTGGATGTTTTCTAGAATGCTAGTTAACATTTGAGGTGATTTCATGCTAGATTATAGGTTCAAACCGTATATCCATGCTAGGTCAAGATTTATGCGGTGTATGTTAATACTAGTTTTTAAGTTAACTTGTTTTCCACATTGCTAGTTAAAGTTTGCAGGAGATTAATGCTTGGTGATAAGTTGAAACATTTTATAATCATGCTAGTTCACAATGTAGCCTGTCAATTTTAATGCTAGTTTGTAGGTTTACTTGTTTTCTAGAATTCTAGTCAACATTTGAATGGATTTTATGCTAGGTGATGGGTGTAAACATGTTCTACCCATGCTAGTTCATGGTGTAGCCTATGAATATTAATGCTAGTTTGCAGGTTAACTTATACTATACATCGCTAGTCAACATTTGAGGTGGTTTAATGCTATGTTTTAGGTTTTATTACAGCCATGGTAGTTCATGATTCGTTTTGTGCGGCTTAATGATTTTTGGGTTAGCATGTTTTCCAAAATGGTTGATGCGGTTTAGTGCTAGTTTGTATGCTAAAATGAGTTTGATCCATGCAAGTTAAACATTTATTCTGTGTACATCAATGCTAGTTCTTTTAAATAGGGTGTGTTCTATAATGCTAGTTAACATTTGAGGCAGTTTAATGGAGGGATATGAGTTCAAAGATGTAATAGCCATGCTAGTTTAGGATTTATTGTGTGTATTATTAGTTTGGGATTATCACGTTTTCTAGAATGCTAGTCAATATTCAAGGCATTTAGATGCTAGTTTATGGCTTGGAACCATGTTTTCTTGAACGTAAACATCTTGAAGGTTACACCCATGCTAGTTCTTTGCAAGTTAGCGAGTGTTCCGGAGCTGCTAGCGAACTGCAACCGTGTAATTGATACAAGACGCCCTGTAGGCTCGGCACAAACCCCAGACTCGAAGGTATCTGCGGTGCTTGAAACAGTAAGAGTCGAAACATGTACAGAAGGTTGGAGAATGCGAAGCTGGTTTTGATGTTTGCGCCCTCTGTCCATGTCTGTCACTCTTCATGACTCATTGTTGCTTTGCCCATGACTCTAACACTCATCTCATTCTCCATCCATCTCCAGGCCGCCAGTGCAGCGCCAGTATTTCTTAGCTGTGTGACTGTGGGTAGGTATTCATATCACAATCACACACTCACACACACACACACACTCGCACTCGAATGACCATCGGTGGGTGGGGACTCATCATATAACTGGTGTATTTTAAGAACGCGGTATAATTTTGTGTGTGTGGTTGGGGGTCATTAATTTCTTGCTATTTATCAAATGGATATGGTCTCTATTCTGGTATCTATTGGTCTGATGTAAACTATACCAAGAGTTTCAGGTTTATGCATTTAATATGAAGTTGGACTGACCGCTGGCCTCCATCCAAAACATTCATGCCCATTCATTCATCCATCTATCACTTAGTTATTTTCCTTTTATGTTCAATTTCTTGCTATAAATTGCTGTCCCACTGGAGACCCCTTGCATATACAAGCATTTGATCGAAGCATATATACGATATATGCACGAATGTTTGTGGACACCTGAGCACAACATTGGTATCGGCTACTTTTTGAACATCCCATTCCACATTCACTGCCATTTTGCTGTTCCGTTTGTCTGAGATGATGTTTCACTAGATTTTATGGAAATGTGTGGACTTTCATTCAGCCAGTAAAGTCGGGTACTGATGAGGAGCTCCTGGGGTTGAAAAATACATCCTAAAGGTTTTCAATAGGATTTAGAGGTCTATAACAGGAGACTTCCCACATCTTTCAACCCCATGGAAAGCATTTACATTTGTGGCATTTGGCAGACGCCCTTACCCACAACATAGTCATTTTATACAACTGAGCAGTTGAGGGTTCAGGGCCTTGTTCAAGGGCCCAGCAGTGGCAGCTTGGTGGTGCCAGGGTTTGAGCTCACAACCTTTCGAAAGCATATGTCCATGCAACTGGCTTTGTGCGTATGTCCTGTACATATGGCTGGAAATACTTGGTCCACCACAACTGAATTGCTGAACGTAGACTTGCACAACTGAAGGAAACTTAGATCATAGCACTTCCCCCACAGGCTTATACATTAAACATCAATCACTTACCATTTAAGCAAACAGGTAAAGAGCTCCATTGGATAATTCCTGCAGTGATTAATGATTTAAGCTGCAGCAAACTATTTATGCAGCAAGGAGCTTTTCATTTCTTATACAACCACGTCTGAAGACCTATCCTGTGGTCATGCGAACGTTTACATCAGGCAAACAACTGAAACTGCTGCGACTCGGTCTAAAACTGTCCAACACATTTAATAGAACCTGGAAGGACCCCGGTGAACCTTCATCCTTTAGGAAGAAATGCGGTCAGAAAAAATCTTGAATGGTGGTGATTTGGTGAAAAAAAAACAAGAATGAAACTCGTCTGTAATTTGAAGAGAACTTGTGGGACTGGTAATAAACCTCTGTGTAGCCTTCAGAAAACCACTAATCAGTGAGACTCATTGGGAGGGGAAAACGTTGGAGATTGTTAAGGAGCATAAAGATTGATCTGTGAAGCAATGGAAAAAATGGTCATGTGGTATGATGAGTCCAGATTTACCCTGTTCTAGAGTAATGGGCACATTAAGAGAGGAGAGAATGGAGAGAATGATGAAGTGAATAGTGTTAACTGGACAAACTGGTGGGGGAGTGTTATGATCTGAGGACACATCGGATGGTAAAGCCTTGGTTCAGCAAAGTCTAAGTTCAGCAATTCTGTTGGTCAAGTCTAGGTTCAGCAGTTGATCAGGTCTAGGTTCAGCAGTTCTGTTGGTCAAGTCTAGGTTAAACACAGTCTAAGTTGAGTAATTTAGTTGGTCAAGTCTAGGTTCAGCAGTTCTGTTGGTCAAATTTGGTTCAGCAGGTCAGTTGGTCAAGTCCAGGTTCAGCAAAGTCTAGGTTTATCAATTCACTTGGTCAGGTCTAGGTTCAGCAGTTCAGTTGGTCAGGTCTAGGTTCAGCAGTTCAGTTGGTCAGGTCTAGGTTCAGCAGGTCAGTTGGTCAAGTGTAGGTTTAGCAGGTCAGTTGGTCAAGTCTAGGTTTAGCAGGTCAGTTGGTCAAGTCTAGGTTCAGCAGTTCAGTTGGTCAGGTCTAGGTTCTGCAGGTCAGTTGGTCAGGTCTAGGTTCAGCAGTTCAGTGTGTCAAGTTTGGTTCAGCAGGTCAGTTGGTCAAGTCTAGGTTCAGCAGTTCTGTTGGTCAAGTCTAGGTTCAGCAGTTCTGTTGGTCAAGTTTGGTTCAACAGGTCAGTTGGTCAAGTCCAGGTTTAGCAAAGTCTAGGTTTATCAATTCACTTGGTCAGGTCTGGGTTCAGCAGTTCAGTTGGTCAGGTCTAGGTTCAGCAGTTCAGTTGGTCAGGTCTAGGTTTATCTCAAATTGTGAAAACTTGGTTCAGGGAACATGGGGCATCATTTCCACCCATGGATTGGCCACCACAGATTGCAGACCTTAAACCTATTCAGAATGTTTCTGATCCAATGGAGACTACATAACAGTCCGATTCTTCCATCACCAATGCAAGATCTTGGTGAGAAATTAAGACCATTTTCCAATCAGATATTACTTGTGAGACTTTTATGACCCCCACTGTGCTGGCAAGATGTTTCACTAGATTTGGAGATATCTGGAGATTCATTCAGCCACAAGATGGGTGTTAGTAAAGACAGGTACTGATGGACTAGCTTTGTGCACAAACGTGATGCTGGAACAGGGTTGAATTCACACATTGCTGTAAAAATCTGGTGTACCAAAACCTTTTTCTTTTTTTTTTCGTAATATTATCCAACCCTAATTATTTGCTACACTTGAGGAAGACATGAATAGCCGATCTGACATAACGACTGAATTCCGCCCGAGCGTGTGTTTCTCTCGACATTATTTGCGTAGCATTTTTACCTGTTGCCTTCCACAGCCAGTGTGTGTACGTATGCATATGTGTTCGTGTAAGTGTGTGTGTTTGCATGTGTCCGGATCATTCATTTAAAGAGGGACATGTCTGGGTTTATTTACTTCCTTTTCCTCATCCTAACACACTCTCCTTCCAGCTAACACGCACTCTTTCCAACTAACACACACCAGAAAAGAGATCGATTGCAAACAGAGAAGGGGGAAAAAGAATCAAATGTAGATACTTGCATTCTCACTTCAGTGTCTGGTCATGTAAACTGAATCTGAATAACCAGGAATGTATCCTGTGCCCATTCATGTTTTTGTTTGTCATGTTTGAGAACCTAGTGAAGGTTTTATGACCACACAGTCAAGGGAAGTGTGATATAACGAGCTGCTGGAGGTCGCTGAGGCATGATGTTTGTTCAAATTAGGAGCAATGTCCTTCTAGTGTGTCCCAAACATTCACTGCTTAGTCAAGAAATCAGACAATCAGAAGGCAGCAATTTGGCACGTAAAACCAGGCTAACCCCCGAAAGTTTGGGGAACGCACCTCTAGTGAGCAATAAAGGCATGACAGATGGGTCGAAATGAAGGTCAAAATGTGTGTATATATATATATATATATATATATATATATATATATATTTTTTTTTTTTTTTTTTTTCTTCACTAATCTCCATTTATGATTTTCTCTATTAAAAATAAAGTTCATACACCCAAAGCAATATACCCTAGCATTTTTTTTCAATCTAGAATTTAGACCGAAGAGCTTCTACATCTTCCAACCCATGTAAAGCATATCTTCATGGAGCTGGCCTCCATGCTGGAACAGGTTTGGGTCTCCTAGTCCATTTAAAAGTGTCCTATACAAACTATGTGCTTCCAATTGAACAGAATGTGAAACATCTGGCTGGAAAAGTCGCGTGTGCGTGAGAGCTTCAAAAGGCATTTACATTCATGCCACTTTTCCCTACTCCTACAACTGAGCAGTTATGGGGTTGAGGGGCTTGCTCAGGGGCCCAAGAGTGGCAGCTTGGTATGAATGAGATTTGAACTCACAAACTTGGGATCCAAAGTCCAATGGCTTAACACTTTAATCATTATGTTGCATGAAGCACATTTTTTCTCAAATTTAGATTGTGAACTCATAATGGATCGAGGGGCCCGAGTTGTCCAAAATTGGGACAATCCTACATGGGTCCGATCCGTGTCCAGAAAACGATTTCCAACTTTTTTTTTGACTAGACGTGACTTCGGGACACACTGTTACTTCTCATTAAGGACGCTTAGTCCATGTTGGCTGCTGATATCAGTACAAAATGGGGTCCTTGGTGGCCTCCAGCAGCACTGAGCGTCTCCTCGCCGTAGTACCGAATCTAGACCTCCGTGCCACTCTGTCTCTAGTCGTTCGAAACACATGTAATGCCCCGTATCCATGGGACGTGTTTCCTTCAGCTGACAGAGTTCTATATGAGTTCAGTGAACAATTGTGTGTATATAAGTGTGATAAGTGTGTGCGTGTATATAAGTGTGTGTGTGGTGGATTTTATTGGACGGAAATGTACGAAGTGATTCATAACACGCCTTTTCTTGTTTTGTCCTGTCTTGTCCCTTGTGTGTGTGTGTGTGTGTGTGTGTGTGTATATGTGTGTGTGTGTCTTCTTGATGTCCTCCCTTTATTTGAACATTCCTTTGAGTCCCTCTCATTTCATTTCTGCTCCATCAACTTCCGTTTGCTCTCACTAACTCCATCGGAACTCACTTTCAAACCAACAAAAATTTATTTAACTACTAACTGACTAATCCAACCCCAAAAAAAAACGTTTAGCCACAGGCTACGAGAAATCCCGCAGCTTGAACAACATATCGGGAATGGCAGGGTCCTCGCTGCGTTTGACGCCGATCACCGGCGCGCCCTTCGACCCCTACGAGGCCCCGGGACCCCTGCGCCGCTGCCGCTCACCCATCCCTTCCATATTGTAGAGCGAAACAAATAAAAAAACAAACACATAAACGCTAGAAACTCAGGACAGGGGAACAGCAAGAGGCGAAAGGAGGCTCCAGTCTCTCAGTGGAAATCAATGGGGAAGCAATAACCATCGTGAAAGTTCGAGAGGTCTTCCTTCGCCGTCTTCGTCCACTCGGCTTCAGGTGCATGCGTATTAAGTAGTGCTGAGAGAAGACACACACACACACCCTAGTGAGATCCACGATTAAAGATTAGCTAGAAATTTGTTTAAAAAAAAAAAAACGGAAAACGTCTTAGCCGTAGGTTCACACTAGGTGGTGGGATTATACGTGTACATGTAGGCAGAATTTGTAGTTAAACGCAAAAAAAGAAACTTTACGCGCTAAAATTCATCCTGGCTTTGATGTCCAGCTAGCGAGAACCGGCTTTATATATACCTTCACCATAGGAGTCGAACTTCTGCTACTTCCTGTCGGATTCCACGAATAAGGTAAAAAAAAAAAACTCTGCAAGGATGAAATGGAACACCGAAGAAACGTCAGGATTCAGGATACGTCATTCCAGACGATTTTTATTTACTGTTCCCTTTAGCGTGATTAGCATCGAATCCGTCAGGGTCAATTGTTCCTCACCCCTTATCGCTCACTAGTGTGAACCTCGAAGTAGAAAGCGGTGTGTGTGATTGTGAATTCTACACTAAAGCTATAGTTCTTCATCCTCATCACTCGAGCGAGATTTCCGGGACGACGACAAGAGCGCCCTCTACGTCTGACATTTCACTAACCTCGCTCAAGGGACCGAAGGACCATCACGAAATTTTGATTGCGTACACGAGTGCACACTAGTGTATATATGATATAATATATGATCCTTATGCAAACAGGTTTAAAAAATAAAAGTTTGAAATAGAATTATCTACTACTCGAGCGAATAATAACGGCAATATATATCTTATTTTTTTTGCTTACTAGCTATTGTTCTATTTATATACAGATAACGGAGCTGCTTCATTCACTCATTCATTCGACCACTTTTGTTTGTTACTTCCTTTAATTTTTTTATATATCTTTTTTATTTTTACATTCTTGCCATATTTGTTATTGGGTGGGTTTTTTCTTTTTTCATTTTGTCCAGTTTTTTTTTTTTTTTATCTGCATTTGTACAATAAATAAATTAAAAAAAAAATTTAAAATAAAATATATATAATGCCTTCATATAATCATGCTAAAATATACAATTTGGGCATTAAAAAGCATTATAATTTTTTCTTTTTTTTTATTATAGAAATACATTTTATTTTTAATTTTTTTTACAACAAACTTACATTTATTTTTGGGCATATATGCAATATACCAGTCATAATGTTGGAAACAGAGGTCATGCACAAATCTTTTTTTTTTCACTAATAAAAAAAAAAAACATGTGTTGCTTAATAGAGTTCTGATCAGTGTATGTAGTAGATCAGAAAATTTGAAGATGATGACGATGCTCCTACTTTAGAGCTTCTCCTTGCTATTTTTTCCTTTGTAACGTCCTGTCGTTTTTTTTCTTTGTTTGTTTTTCTGACCGATTTTCCCCCCCAATGTATTTTCAAGATGTTTTTTTATTGTAAAAGCATTCCCGTTACCTCGTTTATATATGATATATACGCAAAGTGTAATTATATCTGTGTATCTTTTTTGTTTGATAAATATATATATATATATATATATATATATATATATATATATATATATATATATATATATATATATATATATATATATTACATTACAGTCTGGTCAGACTGAGTGCTTCCAGAATTTTGAGAAAATAAATCAATAAAATGCAGACAAAGCCATTTTTTAAGAAAAATGAATGCTTCCTTGGAATAAAAACAGTAATAATAAGTAAAATAGTATATTGCAATAATTGCAGATAACTGTGTAGGTAGGTGATGATGTATTAGCATTAGATGTCACTTAGTTTCCTAACACAGAATCAGTCAATCTGGGAGCCATTTTGTTTTAAACATGGCACCCCATCATTGCGAATCTTGGAGATTTCTAGAAATTTATGCTTGTTTTCCGTAGCAGGAGTAAATCAGGAATGTAAACCGAAAGGCTAGAATGGAAGTCATTCAAGGGTTCCTAATAGAATCTAAGAGAGAAAAACATGAATCGTCTAAAAACCACTCGCTGCTGCTGAGGATATTTCCACAGGAACAGCCTGAAGATCCATGATGTGCATTAGTGTATTATGGGGACATTTGGTACCCAACACAATCTCTTTTAATGCATTTTGGGGACACTTTCTTTTAGAGTACAATGGGAATATTTTTTACACAAACACACTTTCTCTTTTAATGCATTATGGGGACACTTTCTTTTAGAGTACTATGTTAATGCATTATGGGGACACTTTCTTTTAGAGTACTATAGGATTATTTTTTACACAAACACTTTCTCTTTTAATGCATTATGGGGACACTTTTATTTAGAATACTATAGGATTATTTTTTACACAAACACTTTCTCTTTTAATGCATTATGGGGACACTTTTATTTAGAGTACTATAGGAATATTTTTTACACAAACATTTTCTTTTTTAATGCATTATGGGGACACTTTCTTTTAGACTACTATGGAAATATCTTTTACACAAACAAATTTTCTCTTTTAATGCATTGGGTGGACACTTTCTTTTAGAGTACTATAGGAATATTTTTTTTACACAAACACTTTCTCTTTTAATACATTATGGGGACACTTTCTTTTAGAGTACTATTTACTATTAACATAAACACATCTTTTAGAAAATTATGAGGACATTCCATACACAACACATTTTTCCCATGTAGTGCATTATGGGGACATTTCTTAAATAAATAAAGTGGTTTTTGACTTTTTTTGGCTTTTTTTTTTTTTTTTTTTTACCTTAACCTTCTAGTAGGAACACTGTAATGACTTCTAACGTTTTGGATGTGTGCTACTGCAATAGATTCAGGAAACACCTTTGTGTATCTTAAGATGCTCCTGAGTGCAATAGCAATTTCCTCAGAGCTGCACGTGCTCCATTAAAGTAAGAGCCTTCGGTAAGAGCAGCACGGCCTACAAGATCTCCAGAGGCATTTTTTCATTCGCTAACAAAATCTCATTAAACGAATGATGTGATTAACCAGGGAGGAGAGTTTTATTTCCCTGATCAATACCACACACCATTTCTCCATTTGTCATCCAGTCAATCAATGTCCACTTGTATATCTGTATTACTGTCCTGTTGGTGTAGTATGTAGCTGTACAAAACATGTTTTTTGTTTGTTTCTTTTTAGAAAATGTAGAGACATTTAAAAAAATCTCAGCACTTTTTTTTGTGTAGCGTGAGTGTGTGTTCCATATTGTTGTAACTGATACAACAGGATCAGGACACTTTCAGACATCTTTGTTATGAAAATTGTAAGCTCCCTCTATGAGGCTAATTTTAAGCTGCTTTGTGTGTTATTTGAAAAACAGAAAAGGAAAAAGAATAAGAAACCTATGAACATAAACCACTAGCTAGATTTAACTAGCTTGACCTGCCAACTTTGCTGTACGTACCTGTATTGACACAATATATGTGAAAACCCATTAAATTGACCTATAATGTATCTCTCGCTGTATGTTGGTGTTTCTCTCTTGTGTCCAAATGTCTGTATGGTGTTAGTGGTATGTATAGTATTTTGTTCATGTATTTTCTTTTTTTTGCTGTTGTTGTTGTGTGTCTTTGTGTGTGATATATTGATGTATTTAACTCCATTAAATCGATGCTGCACTTATATACCATATGTGCACCCACTGTTTATTCAACATACAAACATGTACACTGATCCTAATTCCCCTTATATATAACCTCAAGATGTCCCACACTGACTTAGGTCCAGGGTAATGTTCTAGATAGTTCTGGCGGTTATATTCTACCTATTTTTTCTCTTACAAAAAACAAAACCAGGACCAGTGAAAACTGACCTTCAAATGATCCGAATATCCGCACTGTTAAAAACGATGTTACCATATAACCAACAGCCTTTCTCCTTATTTCTCTTAGTGTGTGTTTAAAAATATTCCAAAATTCAATTAAATAAAATTCAATCCATCTCTAAACAATGGACATTGTCTCAAAGAAGCTTTTACAGAATGTCAAAATGAATCCAATGCTACATGATTGCTACATGAAACTACAGTTAATAGTGAATTATCTGTTAACAGAACTTTCGCATGCTTAACTTTAACCGCCATCGACAGGTAAAGCCACCCCAGCTTTCTACTGTTTTTAGTTTTTTTAAACAAGTTTCCTTTTTATGAGTGTTTTTTTTTTAATTGTCTAATGACAATTCATCAAGTATTAATGAAAATCAATGTATCTGGGGTGGATTATTCCATTCTTGCTGTTTAAAACCCCCTCCAAAAAAGAGTTTTCTGCAATTTTTTCAGCTACAACATGGCATGAATTTTGGGGTAGAATGGCGTCATCAATGAAGAATTCTTTTCATAAGTTGATGTAATGTGTTTTTTCCCAAGACTGGAGTTTTACACCCCTTCAAAGATACATTACACACCAGTGTGAAATGCATGTGCCTTATGTATAATGTTGGTTCAATCTGTTCACTGTTTTTTTTTTTGTTTGTTTGTTTGTTTGTTTTTTATTTCAAATCCATTACTTTTTTTTTTTTTTTAACCACCAATACTTACACATTTTTTTAAATACTTTTATATAAAACCCAAAATCGTATGTTAAAGGTCATTGCAGTTTAAAAAGTGATTTTCTAACCCGCTTCTTGTCTTTTGCTTTTGTCCACAGTGTTAAGTTTCTAGCGTTCGCCGATTCTTTAAAGAAGACACGGTTAAGTGTTTTCCGAGTTTACGGACGGAGGCGCATCATCCAGATGCGACGTTTGAGGAACGTTGGTATGGCGAAAAGAATTTTTTTTTCCCCCAGACGAAAAGACATGGATAAAAGGGGAAAAAAAAAAAGAAAAAAAAAAAAACACCTGAGGCTGGATCTTCAAACACAGTAACCAAAGCAACCTCTTGGAATTCTGGACCCGTTCCTTGTTCTACAGAAAGACTTCCTAAATCACAGAGAGAGAGAGAGAGAGACACTGGGCTATTTTCGATCAGATTTAGAAAGGAAAGTTATGAGAAAAAAAAAAATCAAGCAAAAACATTCCATGATGCTTCGTGTCTGCCGTACGAGATCGAAAAAAAAAAAAAAAAAGAAAACACCAGAAAAACTCCGCCTGCTACGATAATCTGCAGTTCCGGAGCTCCACACGGACCGAGCTAGATTAATCATGTAGCATCTCTGCTAACCCTTTGTAGCATTTGTTGGTTAGAGAATCCTCTCCAGCAATTTTTAGAGACTTGGATATTCATTAACGGTTTGCACACACCGACTAACGACCACTTGGTCACGCACAAACCTTTATCGTTTTTAGCATTCCGGAGGAACTTGCCGTCAGCATTACTGTCCTGTGTAGTTTTTTCTTTTTTTTACACGACCCCCGTAACTTGTACGTGTGTGTCTGTGTGTGTGTACATATATAGTACATTCCTGATTGTTTTTTTGACTTTTTTATGATATGGGTTGCTATTCTGACATGAGTCTTCCATTCTTTATCATCAGTTCAGAAAAGGCAACTCGTTTAATCCGCCAGACCAAAGCCCTCAACTGACAAATCCAGAGCCCAACATCAGTTTCTTAGCTACCATACTCTGTTTTAATAGGTGAATTTCCATAGGTGACCAGGCGTAGCAGGATGGCTAATGCTCAATGCGCAAATCTCCGCCAAGCTTACTTATTAGCAGCAACGACAATGCGTTTCTCTGAGAAGACCCCGTTCCTCTAAAGTCTTTCTTTGAAACTGATTACTTGATTTTTTTATTGTTAGTATTATTAATATTATGAATAGTAGTAGTAGAAATAGAGCTAAAGCTGCCATAGTGAATCCATGTGCACATCAACACTTGACTGACACACTGCCACATCATCGACGACCGCTCGGACCAATAACGTGTGCATGCTAAACACCCCTACCCCTTTTTTTTTTTTTAGACAGATGGAGGTCTAAAAAGCTCCTGTCATACCTTTCGCTCGGTCTCGATGTCCTTGAAATGTCCTTCAAGGAGATTGGGTATTTCCGTTTAAAAAAAGAAATAAAAAAAAATAGGAGGACAAATGTACAATGTAGAATATATTTTGATAAGTGGGCGGGAGAAATAAAAGAAGAGCAGTTGTGCACCCAAGGAAACAAAAGAAAAATAACACTGCGTCTGAAAAAAAAAAAAAGACCCTTGCGATTCAAAACTGCGACGGCTTCCGCGATTTGTCCGTAGGAAAGCAGACTGAAAAAATAATACAAATAAAAAATACTAAATATATAAAGAGCTCCTGAAAATAAAGGAAGCATGAACACTGGGCAAGTGGAGATCAGAATAAATTAATAAATAAAAAGAGAAAATAATGCAAGGACAAATCTAAAAAAAAAAAAAAAGAAATTAAAAAAAGAAATAAAATTTTTTATAACTTTGTTTACCAGCATGAGTTCTTCGCATGAGGTTTTTTTTTTTTCTTTCTAAAAGCCCTTAGTTGAATTAAGGAGGGCTTTAAAAAAAAAAAAAAGATCAAATAAAAATAATATGCAAGGAATATATATAAAAAAAGATTATATTAAAAAAAGAGCTATATTTTGTTTTTGAAATAGTAAAAAATCTGTAAATAAATATCGAAATGTTAATATATGTACGACTGCAAGAAAAACTGCTTTTTTTCGAAGGTTGAAAAAAAAAAAAAGTCCAATTTTTTTTTTTTCTTCCTTCTTGCCCCGCTTCTTCTGACTCCCACGTCGACGTCACTCGTCCACGAATGCACATTTCGCAGGCATGAGTGTGTGATCTGTCGTCTGGTAGTGTTCAAGTGCTGAGAGCCTTTTTTTATTATTTATTTATTTTTTACTTATTTATTTCTTCTGTAGCCAATGTGGTGCTGATTCTCCGGCCTTCCTTATTTTTTTCAATCCAGCTGCCGCCGCCTTTTTTTTCCCAGCATGCTTTGCTAAGCAAAAATGATCTATCCACACATCTCATTCTCAAGTCTGACTCGAGTCGAAGTGGCAATAAAAAAATAAAAAAACGACGACGATAATGATGCGAATGCTGTGGACGTTGTAGAAGGGTGTTATGGGAAATTTTCTTTTTATAGACAACAGATTGTCTAGTCTCAGGTGAAAAAAAAAAAGAAGAAGAAAGAAGACAGTTGGCTGTCTTTGCTTGCATTCCAGTCCACCTGTCTGTCCACCTTTTTGTCTCTCTTTCTCTTTTTTATCGTACCGTAGCCGAAAAGTTCGGAAAAACGAACAGCAGCAATACGGAAATCGCGCGATTCGAAGACGTCTTTTGCTCGATCGCGTCCTCGGTTTCTTGCACAATCCTGCAGTCTTTAGAAGTCTTCCGATGCAGGTCCGACTGTGAGCAGAGGAGCAGGGACGCTTACCGTATGCCCGGACGTATTCGCAAGACGAAAACCTGGTGGCGCTGTGGAGCTGTTCGATTTGAAAAATCGATTGTGTGTGTGGAGGCCTGGGAAAACCTGCAAACCGAATTTTTTTTGGAACATTCCATTCCATTCCACAGATTCGTTCAAGAACGTTTGTAAAGGCGGGTACTGATGTTGGTGAGGTTAGAAGGCCTGGGGTGCAGTCAGCATTCGCCTTCATCCAAAAGTTGTTTAGTAGCTCTATAGCAAGATATCTTCCATATCAAGTTTGGGTCTCCTTGTTGAAGGACGCATTCAAAGCCATCCAATACAGTTAAAAGTTCCATAGATTCCATATTTCTATATAGACGCAACAACGTAACAACAGGTAAGAACTGAACTGTGAGTGGGGGAACTGAAGAAAAGTCGGACCACGTGATTCTCTTGGAGTTGTTCCGAGACCTCATTGGTATTCGTCTGTTTATCGCGTAGAAAATGTTTGCGTAGTCGTCGTATGTTTGTCGGAAAGAATTTGCTAGCGAGTGGAATTTTTAGCGTGGACAATACATACCTCCAAACTTCTCCACGTGACCGGATTTGCCTGTTTGACCCAAGCCCTCCAACACACCATTTTGTCTCTGGTTTCCCGATCGTCCGTCCCCACGTTGCTTCAGTAGCCTCGATAACGTTCGATCCTGTATCACAGACTGGGCAGATTTCTTTTTCATCCGTAGCTCAAAATTTGCAGGTGCCCAGATCACGTGTGCGGACGTGAAAACGGCGTATCGAGTGGCGCGGACGAACTTCGTTTGTTTGTTTTTTTCCTGATGCCGAGAGGCGTTCGTAATGTTTTGGCTCGTGTGTTAGACCGCAAACTGTAGCAGAGCGATTTCCAGTAGCAACAACTGTGTGTGTGTGTGTATGTGTGTGTGTGTGTGTGTGTGTGTGTGTAGCTGAGTGGCCCGAAATATTCGATTTCGTTTTACACTCTCTGGCTGTGTTAGCGTCAATTATCGTCATGACATGCTGCCATTTTGAAAAAAGACAAAGGAGTTTAAAAAGAGAGAGAGAGAGATGGACGGGTTGACAGACGGACGGACGGGTTGATAAATGGACAGAGAGACCGAAAAAAAGCACAAAAGAGGTATAACGTGGAAGAACGGTGAAGAACACTGTGTTTCAGACTGCCAGGTTTTTCAGATGCTGCTATGAAAGAAAATAAGTGTGCTCATAAATACATGCGTGTTTTATATACAGTACCGGTCAGACGATCGTCTCGGACACGCCCACCGAAAATTTGCATGAATCGAATATATTCGAATTCGCGCAACCTAAAAAAAAGAAAAAAAACAATTACTGAAAGCCTTCATGAAAGGGATTGTGAAATATCCCAGATTTTATATGAAGTTAGCTCCGCCCCACTAGGGGTAAAAAAAAAAAAAGCTACTTCGACGTCCTCGGTGATGTTATGATAAGCCCCGCCCCTTGTCGTTTTCAATCGGAACAATTGAAATTGTTTCACCTCATATAAGTAGCAGAGGGCAAAAAATAAATAAATAAATAAATAAATAAATAAAACGGCTCCTCTAAAATATTAACGTTACAATGTTACAAATCGTCCTGTCTAGACGTCTAGACGTCTGCTCGGTACTTTATATACACTAATACAATTGTTTTGGGCTTTTATTTTTTCGACTTCACGTTCAAATCAACCATGGGAATACCTTTAAAAGCCTGTGTGTGTGTGTGTGTGTGTGTGTGTGTGTGTGTGTGTGTGTGTGTGTGTGTGTGTGTGTTTTGGTGGTAATCACAAATTCACTGAATGTTTCACCTGAATATGGGTATGTTCCATAGTTTGTCCATGTTTTTTTTGTTTCCTGAAATATGACAGATTTTAAAGTAGCGATACACCGAATTATCTTGCGCACACACACACACACACACACACACACACACACACACACACATATGCAAGCTTGATGCATGTCATTGACATGGTGTGAATGCACTCATTCATTTTCTGTTTGCGTTACACACATTTCCTTTGTGAAGATGTTTGTTTTTTGTTTTCTTTTGAGGGGGCGGGGTGTGATGGGTGAATTTGAAAAAAACGATCGTTCCCGCCTTTTCCTTATCACTTGATCGCGTTTGTTTGCGTTCCCGCTCTTTCTAACCGGCTGATTGGATCGCCGCGTCTTGTGTGTAATGATGTTGTGTTTCATTTTTTCTTTTTGTGTACTTGAATTACAGATATGCAAATCTTTTGCCACACTGACCACTGCCAGCCCAATCAACATGATCAGTAATTAAGACGATTAAAGTAATTAGTAACCATGTTGTGCTTCCTTGCTTTGTGTGTGTGTGTGTGTGTGTGTGTGTGTGTGTGTGTGTGTTATAATAAATACCAAGGAGGACTTCATTCTCAATCTCGTCAATGTTACCTAGCTTAAACGTATATCTGAATGCTAATCACGGTACACAAAATCCACAAATTGATACAGGTAGCCAAAAAAAAAATTGGATCTCCCTGTGATCTTGGGAAAAATTGTGACTTTTTGGACAAATTATGTGACTTTGAGTCCATTGGTGGACGAACATTTCCCAAAAAAACAACAATCGCTAAGACTTGCAGTTAATCGCTCTCGTTTTCGTGTGAAATCAAAACATCAACGCGGACAACGTGAGCTACGTAGCTGTATTCTCAGATCATTGATTACGCAACACGTGGAGCCGGAATGTAGTTAATGCTAGTCAGGAAGGAAGCACCACGTACAGCTAGCAAACGATTTAGCTTTGTTATCATTTAGCCGTTTTCCCCTGTGGTGTTGTAGTTGTAGGTACGAAGGCTGATTTCTAAAACGTTTTTTTTTTTTTGGTTCAGATCATTTAGCCTATTCACAGGTCTTCTTGTTTTGAACGCCATCTACTGGTCAAACGGTTTAACGGCACACAGGTAAGGCTAATCAGCATCAACGCCCATGTTTTGTCTCAGCTTTACAAAAAAAATTTTAAAATATCAATGAGAATTTGGTCTTTAAAAAGTGTGAAAACCCTGAGTTTAGTGTTTGATGTATTTTAAGAGACACATGCATGCACTTTTTGTTTCTATATAAATCTATAAATGTCCGGAAATCTCATTTTCAGTGAAAAATCCCCCCTTAGCATGAAGAACAGCTTTACACACTTTCAGCACCTGGACAGTTCTTTTATCCAAATGCTGAAATACTTTGCTGTGCAGACGGAATTGCGTGGTGTTAAAGTATGGAATGGGAGCCATGTTGGTTTAGGATTCCTTTCACTTTCCAGAAACGTCCCTGCTCCAGAACAACCCCAAACCATTAAGCTTCCACCTCCATGTGTGACTGTGGGGGTCTTCTCTCCTGGTCTCCATCTTATACAAGTTCTTCTGGTAGAGACAAAAATGTCCCAATTTGGACTCCATGTATTTTATTCAAATAAATCACCACACAGTTCCACCAAACAAAAAACTCCTCTACGGAGCTCAGTAAAGTCATTTGGCAGTGTCTCTACTCGCTGTCTCACTCTGGATGGACCTGGAACTGGAGGTTACCATGGTTACAGGTGTTTCTAAGCAGCGCATTTATAAAAGAACACAGATTTGTGTGTTTAACAATCAAACACATGAACTTTCCACGTCCAATCACAATCTAGCATTTAGACATGAACTTTCTTCCAGCCAATTACAATCCAGGATCACACCTGAATTTCCTTACCAGTCTAACACAATTCAGGATTCACACTGACCATGGATTTAACAAAGAAATGGAGAACAGTGCAGCGATGGTGGATGAGAGATGGCGTAGGAGGGGTTTAGTCATCTGTTGGAATTCTTCAAGTTTGCTGTGATGTTCTGGACCACTTCATCTGGACCTTCACCTTGATCTTCACCTGGACCTTCAATCAGACCTTCACCTTGACATTCACCTGGACATTTACCTGGACATTTACACGGTCTATGTTGGAGAGATGAATTGAGTGATACAGGTAGAATAATAAAAGAAGTGAGAGAGTGAGTGATATAGGTAAAACAATGAAAGAAGTGAGAAAGAAAGAGTGTGATACAGGTAAAAAAAATAAAAATACAAGCAGTGAAATGGAAAATAATAGATGGGGGGGGTGTATGCTACTCATTAAGAGCAGCCAATCAGCAGCGTTCAGTTTGCATAAACGTACCACATGACCTATGGTTCTTCTCCTCATTCATACGTCACATGTTTGTTCTGTCACTGGGTTACATTTTAAAGGAGGATAAACATGGAACTTGGTTAAACATGAAAACTAAGGTACTGTCTGGAACCAGGTGTATCCATCCAGACCAGATCAACCAGATGGATCTCCAGCGGCAGCACCACCTTCTCCAGCCTTCCACCTTGTCACCTCTAAGCAGAAAATTAGCCTACAACCAGATATCCTGAAGGTTCACAGCTACTTCCTGGTCAGAGTCATTGCTTTTTTTTTGTTTTACCTTCCTGTAAACTCCACTCTCCTCTATGATTGGTCAGTTTAAGTGTCAATACAGTAAAGGTTAGTGTGGTGGCATGGTTATGTAGCGCCCCCTAGCGGCGGTTTAAAAGAACGTTTAAAAAGATGCATGTCATCCAATGCCGTCTCTTCACATTTGATGGCATTTCAACACATCCACCTACAGAGTGCTTTAAAGTCTCCATCAATAAATGCTTTCTAATGCTGGTTCTAATGCTGGTTTGTTCAAGTTTGTTTTACCACCTTCTCACCAGAACAGAGAAGAGTCAAGAAGCATTGTTCCTCTGAGATATTTTAGGACCAGTCGAATGGTGGTTGCGTTTTAGAGGAACCGTAGAGCAGTGCTAATGAGAGGTTTGAGGTGCCTTTAGGAATGGATGTGGACCTAAATGTTTAAAAGGTTTAGAGTTGTACCAGACCTTCGAGTTATAGCGAGAAAAGCGAACCAAGTGAATGCGTTGGTTCACACAGCAAGCAGAGGGGGGCAGAGGGTATCCTCGCATCATTTGTGCTTCACTTCAGAATGGCTCGTGAGTGAAGAAATGCAGGATTGAATGTGTAACGCATCATACGAGACAACAAGGAGATAAGTCTGAAGATCGCTTCATCACGGCGCTGCGTTTCCCAGAGGAGCTTTGCAAGTACAGACAGTGAATTAGGGCAAGGTAGCTCCATCCCGCAGCAAAATGATGCCCCCTTGGCTGGGCAAATTTTAGAGGACATTGATTTTTATAAAGCGTAAATACAACTATGAAAAAACGACTTCCTGACAAACAAAAGTTGCTCAATAATCACACTCAAAAGACGTTTCATTATCGCTTTTAAAATCTGCAATATCTGGGATTTTCAACCACATTTAGCGTGGTAGATAAGCCCTCTTTGGAAACTGTTAACTCAGGCAAGTTATTGAAAATAATGTTGTTCTTGTGCAGAAGCCAAAAACACTTCAGTAACATGGACTGCATCTAATCATTTACATCATTTTAGTCCCATCTGGGTCTCCAAAATTGGACTACAACCTGAGGTCTAAAAATCTGCATTTTTCAACCTTGAGAGGAACCAGACTTGTGAGGGAACCTCCTCCTCATCTGAGTGGCACCAAATGTCCATTTATCAGAAATAAAGTCTTGAAATTCTAAAGTTGCTCAGTAACTTGGGCACTTGAAATGTGTCCATGCTGATTATGATTGTATGTTGATTCATGATTAGAAGGATTTTGGTGAACCTCATAATAGTTCACCCTGGTTTTATTCGAAGTTCTTGAAACTTATTTGGTGTTCTTTTGTTGGGGGTGCTATTGTTGGGGTACCCCAGGTAGTTTTTTGTTGTGGCTCTTAGTTCTGTAGAGTATTAAATCTCGTTGTTGGAAATGATAAACAATGACCAACAATGTGTGTTTTTTTTTATTTTTATTCCCCAGTAGGTAGAAGCCATTGGTCACAAGTTAAAATCCCAGACTAACAAGCTGCCACTGCTGAGCACTTAAGCAAGGCTCTTAGCTCTTGGTCACTCTGGATGAGGGTTTACCAAATGTCATATGCCAAATGCCATAAAATCTAAATGTAGGTGGTTTTAAAAAGTTTCTATGTTCACAAGAAAGTACTTTATTCATCGATGTTATCACACGATCACTTTCAAAATAGTCCCCTTGCACAGCAATACAGCACTTCCAGCATTCCTGCTACTTCTGGAATGTGTCCCTTGGGAGCGTCAAGCACCTTCTGCAATTTGCACCGACTTCCGCAATAGGGACAAAACGGTGAGCTGGACCTTCATCTTTGAGAAGAAGCCCAAGTCCGCAGGAACCAAACCTGGTGAGTAGTAAGGGTGCGGAAGTGAGTACAAGTTGTCGAAGGATTTCGACATTTTCGGGGGGGTTTAGCTTGTCGAAGGCCTTCCTGGTCTTTTGTCATCTTCTAGTGATGTTCTTTTACTTTTCAAACGTCATGTCAAACGTCTCTGTGGCAGATTTGCCGTTTCAGAGATGTATGGAGACGGATGATCCGCTGTGGCGCCCCCTAATGGGAGCAGTCGAAAGACGGAGACTATCCATGTTTATTACCATGGTATAATGCTTAAAATGTATGTTATTAATGTTTTCTTTTTGATAACACTGTTATGACTATTATAAGATTGTCTCAGCCGAGTAATGACATTGTAAATACAACGCTTACCGTGTTATTACTATTGTTTTAATATGGTCCAAGCAAGTTGAGCTATTGCAGTGGGCTATTACTATGTTATGACTGTTTTATTACTGTGTTATTACTATGTTGTTACAATTATCTTGGAAATACAACTGCAGGGTTACTACAAAGTAATTAGTACATTATAACCATGTTATATCTGTTTTTTTTTTTTATAAAGAATAACACGGTCAGGTTATTACAAAGTAACAATGTAATTACTATGTTATTACTACACGGTATTATTACAATGTAATAATGTAATTACTATATTACGTAATAACTGAAACCAAATGTCGCGTGTTATTACAACGTTATAACAGTGTCATTACCATGTTATTACTACACAGCATTATTACAATGTTATTACTCTGTTATAATCATTTTACATAAAAAAAAAAAATCAGTCAATCACTGATTTTATTAAACGCTTCCACAACAAACTGTTATAACTGTTCCCACTGCGTTATTACCGCATGCTTCTTACCATCTCATTACGCTACTTTTTTTAGGTTCCAAGTTCGATCGTATTAATGCGTATAATTATCGGGCATCACTGAAGCTACTCTGGTTGGAAATGGAGATCAGATATTGATTTTATTTCTTTAGGTTACACGCACATAAAGCAGCAATATAAAGCGCAGTCATTCCAGCTGAGACATAATCAGGAAACGAGCGTCTTTATGATCTCAGTGCTCGAGTCCACGCATGGCGGCGATGGTGGACGAGAGACGGCGGGGGAGGGGTTTCGACGTCTTCCGGAATTCCTCGGGTTTGGCGCGCAGGAGAGCCGTGATGTTCTGGAGGGTTCGGGACGTCTGGAGGCCCAAGGCGTCCATCACGTTGCTCAGGTAATCTGAGGAACAGAAACGTGAGACGGTTTATTGTGAACGTTCGTCGTCGTCATCGGCGGCGGGATTGATAGCGTAGCGTGTACGATACCGATGTCAGTGGCCAGCTGTTTGGTGGCTTGAGGACTCAGCTCAGGGATCTGCAGAATCACATCGCAGTAGGTCTGCATGGTCGCCCTGGCGATGGACCCGAGCCAATAATCTGCAGTGTTTTCCAACTCAGGAACATCATCACCTGCAGGAAAGCCGTGGCATTAGTGCACTATAGTAAGAGTGTGTGTGTGTGTGTGTGTGTGTGTGCGTGTGTACCTTGTTCAGGAGGATATGGAAGTTTGCCGGTGTGTAAGGCGAGCTCGAGCGCCGAATCCTCCTGAGTCACAAACGGCTCCAGATGCAGCGGCAGAGACATGATGTACTGTCCAATCTACACACACACACACACACACACACACACACTTAATAGCCCTGACTGCATGTGTGTACGTGCATGTGTGTGTGTGTGTTAGTTACATTAGTAATGTACTCCTGTGGAGAAAGGCTGAAGGTCGGTAAATCTTCTGTAAGGTTTTCACCCAGAGCAGCAGATCCTCGAACCTACACACACACACACACACACACACACACACACACACACACACACACACACACAACTAATTCAAGTGACACACAATCAGATTTAAGTCTTGTGTTGTCAGTACATATCTTTCATTGTCTCTCACACACACACACACACACACACACACACACACACACCTCTGGTTTGTTGAGCAGACAGAGTTGGCGTTTGATCTGCAGGAAGACCGAGTCGAAGGCGAGCTGATTGGCCTGTTGATTGAGGCGAGTCAGAGCTGCTCGGGTGTCTGCCAGGAGACTCGAATTCCCCGTCCCTTTCTCCTACCACACACACACACACACACACACACACACACACACACACACACACACACACACACACACACACACACACACACACACACACACACACAGTCTCTTGTCAGTGTCTGGTGCAAAAAAATTAGCACACACTTCACCAAGTCCTGTGTGTGTACGGACATGTGTGTGTGTGTTTGAAAAGCAATAACACACACACCTTGAGTGTGTGAAGCGTTTCCAGCAGGGTGTTGTAATCAGCCGTGCTGCTCTGCTGTAAATAGTTATATTCTTGCCATGGATTTTTTTGGCCCCGCCTCTCGGCCCCGCCCTCCTGCAGGCCACTCAGGCTCCGGGGGTTAAACCCCTCCCACAGAAAACGGCCCGCCTTTCCCAGGATCCTACGGCGATGCGACAGGTGTAAATCCAAAGCGATATTCTGATGCTGTGTGTGTGTGTGTGTGTGTGTGTGTGTGTGTGTGTGTGTTACTTGTTGGAAAGCTGTTGCTCGAAGACGCCGCACTGCCGGAGAAGTTCTCCACACGTAGCGATGATCCTACGCACATCAAATAAACACCATCAGAAAATCTCATCTACTGTATCGATGCTGTAGCTCATGAAGCTCCGCCCACCTGACCGAGTTCTGGAAAGCCGTCCAATCTTCAGTGAAGATGTCCGGCGTGGGCGTGTCCTCCAGCTTATACTTCTTCCGGATCGACTGGAGCGTGATGGAGAAATCCGACACGTACCTGCGAGAGAGGAACGGGAAGATGGAGAGAATGATGGATAGAAAGACAGTCATGAAGGCAAAAGTAGCCAGAAAGAAAAGGAAAGGAAGACAAACAGAAAGAGAGAAGAGGAGGGGAAAAAAAGTGAGACAGGTGGAGACACGCACACAGAAAGAACGAGAGGGGAAGAAGTGATAATGACAGAAAGACAAAGCAAGACAGAGACAGAAAGGGACAGAGAGACAGAGAGATGGGGGGAGGGAGAGAGACAGTTAGAGGACAAAAAAAAAAAAACCCAAAGTGTGTGTTTATATTTTAGTGTGCGTGTATTTGTGTGTGTGTGTGTGTGTGTGTTTATAGGTCAGTGTGTGTGTGTGTGTGTGTATTTGTGTGTGTATAAACGTGTGTATTTATGTGTACATATACATATATATAAATAAATAAATAAATACACACATATGCGTGTGCTTAAAATGTGTGTGTGCGTGCGTATGCGTGTGTGTATATTTATGTGTGTTTCAGTGCGCTCACGTGTGTGTATTTATGTGTGCGAGTGCGTTCGAGTGTGTGTGTGTGTGTGTGTGTGTGTGTACTTGGTAAACAGTGCACGCAGGGCTTTGATGAGGCCACACACTCCAAGTCCTTCTGTGAGTTTGACACAGCGATCCACAGCCGCCGCCGCCAAACCAAACACCTTCTGTACCGAGTGTGTGAGCTCCAACACGCAGTCCAGCACCTCGCCGCTCTCCTACACACACACACACACACACACACACACGTGAATTTCCCCACTGTGGGAGGATTAAATGTATCTCACATCTTATATGTTATCTCTATGTGTGTGTGTGTGTGTGTGTGTGTGAGAGGCTAACCAGCGGTACAGCACTGAGTTGGATCAGTAAGTTGTTCTCCTCCAGGTCTCCGTACTGCATCTGATAACTTCTATACGGCGCGTATACACTCGACACCAGCTCACACACCTTCAACAGGTTACACTCGCCTAACACACACACACACACACACACACACACACACATATAGCAAGGTACTTTACAAACCACTGCTACACTACTTCAGACAGTTAGTTATCCTGAGGGTTGCTATGTGGTTGCTATGGTAATCTCAGGTGGTTGTCTGGGTGTTGCTAGGAAGTTTCTACACACACACACACACACACACACACACACACACACACACACACACACACACACACACACACACACACACCGAGGTGAGGCTGCATAGCGTTTTCCAGGCTGCGGCTGAAGTTGGTTGCCGTCTGGTGGAGCTCCAGGAGCATGTCTAGACGGCTCTCAGCCGGACAAAGATCCAGGGCGTCTGCAATGCATTGTGGGATTGGCGGGACCATGGCACCGAGGGTCTGGATCGCCAACACCGTCACCACCTCGTATGGGTTCTTGAAGACCTGCTCAAGAACACCACACACACACACACCAGACTCACTGTGGTATTCATCAAATGTGCATACAAGCTCTGTGTGTGTGTGTGTGTGTGTGTGTGTGTGTGTGTGTGTGTGTACCTGACTGCTCCACTGGAGCTGTGTGAACCAGGTGGACAGGAGTGTGTCGTAGAACTCGGACAGCTGCTGCTTCAGAGGGGCATCGGACTGACACACACTTTCCCACACACTCAACAGCTGTACCTGAAAACAAACACACACACACACACACACACACACACACACACACACACACACACACCCGAACACACCAGTGTTTTACATTTCTGTGTCAATCATTACATTAAGAACTGGTGTCCTTCAAAATGTCTGTGTGTGTGTGTGTGTGTGTGTGTGTGTGTAAAACCCTCACTTTGTGGCATTTGTAATAATAAGCCAGGAGTTGTGG
Source organism: Silurus meridionalis (assembly GCF_014805685.1). NCBI lineage: Eukaryota > Metazoa > Chordata > Actinopteri > Siluriformes > Siluridae > Silurus > Silurus meridionalis. The sequence continues at coordinate 7,301,834 of NC_060887.1, read as the reverse complement.
CATGCGGTCCATTTCTGTGAACACCTTCACGAACAGCTTCGCTTGATCTGTGCGCGCACACACACACACACACACACACACACACACACACAATTAAAAACATGTTAATAAGGATTGTTTATGATGTTGCTTTAAGAAACCATTTAAGTATCTATGAAATCGAGTGTGTGTGTGTGTGTGTGTGTGTGTGTGTGTGTGTGTGTGTGAAAGACACACCTGTAGAGTGTGTATTAAAGGTGGAGACAATCTGAGGACTCGTCAGGGCCTCGAGTCGGTTCTTCAGGGCCTCCAGCTGCACACACTTCTCGCTGTAGTCAGGCGTGTCCACCAGCATGGCCAGGCTGTTCTGCATCGCTGCTAACTTACTACTAATCACAGCCACGTCCTACACACACACACACACACACACACACACACACACACACAATGTCAAACACCTGTCGACACTCATTCTAACCCCCACACACACCAAACACACCTGAGTTTTGAAGGTTTCCTCGATGTCTGCGCTCAGCGTGCTCCACTTATCTGCTTCCTGCAGGGCCTCGGCTGCGAGCTGCATCCTGGACTTCACCTGATCCAGCTCCACCAGGACCTACACCCACACACCCACACACACACACACACACACACACACACATTGAAATCTCCATGTCAGCCAGTATAATGGAAAAATACAATTGTTCTTTTTTTTTGAAGGACCTGCATGGATTGCACGGTGTCCTGTTCAAACTTCTTGATATCCTCCTTCACCATGACCATCTGGTCCCTGAGGAACGAAGCCTCCTGTTTTACCGCTTCGACGTCTCTCAGGACGCGGGGCATGTTCTGCAGAGCCTGTATGCTGGTTTCTGAAGATCCACACACACACGGTGAGGCATTCAGAGGTCACGTGATAAAGCGTACGCACCGGATCCGTCCTTACCTTCGATGGAGTTGTTGACTTCCTGAATGAAGAGCTGGAGCTTCATGACCAGCGTGGCGGCGTGGGCGTCCGCTTTCCCCGGCACGTCCTTCTGCGCCACTTTGAACGCCCCGTTCACCCAATCCTTCACGTCAAAATCGTCGGCCAGGAACTTGGAAAAGTCCATGGCGGCAGATCCGAGTTTTGTCGGGATCCTCGAGAGCACGCTGAGAAAGAGAGAGAGAAGAAAAAAATCTAGTAGAACACCTTGAAGAGCTTCCCAGAAGATATGGAGCTTTTTAGAAGAGCAAATGGAGACTATAATATAACCGATGGAAGGAGTCTCCAGGCTTAGAACGCCAGCCAATCAGCAGCGTCCGATTTGCATACCCGCACCACGTGACCAAAGCAACCCTCATGAATATGAACGATATAAACAATCAGCACGAATGGAGACTTCATGCACGTTTTTTTTTGGTCCTACAGAGCTGCTTCTCGGTTACATCTCAACAGGGTCGACACAGAAGTGTGTGAGATATGAATTCGAATTTAAACCTGGGTCAAACCTGATCCACCTCCTGCCCTGGGTTTCAGTCCATCCTGTAGTTTTTACCAAGTCCTGGTTTGGACACGAGCAAAAAATAAAGCGCCCAAGAAAAAGAGATGACCAGAACGACCAGGTAGATCTCCAGGAGCACCACCACGTCCTCCAGCCTTCCAACCTCCGAGCAGATACTGGCACAGATCCTGAAGGTTCTCCACCACTTCCGGGTTCGCAAGCAAAAGCGACATTACTTCCTTAAACGTCATCGGGAGAAGCCCCGCCCACTGCGACGCGATTGGTCAGTTTGTGTGTCAATCCAATCATTAGCGCGTCATCTTTATTTATATGATTGTTTTTAATTTTTTTGACGTGTCTAAGAACAAAAAAAAAATGGATGGAAATGAAATGAACGTATTTTTTATTTTTCATATACAATTTATATATTCACACCATTTTTTTATCCTGTTTTTTGTTCAAAAACTGCTATACAAACAAAAATAAAAATCTAATAAACTTCTATAACTTTTTTTTTTTATCCTTTTTTCTACCAAACAAGAAAGAAAGATTTATATTATTATATCAAATGATAAAAATCGATTTTTATTTCGTCACAGACACATTCATACAGACTACATGTCTTAAAATAAATAAAATATATAAAATAAAATAAAAGTAAAAATATAAAATGTAATAAAAGTATAAAGTATGCAGTATAAGTGGAAGTAGAAAACAGAACGATAAAAAATTATATATAATATATACAAGAATAAGACAGAAAGTGATGGGTATTTCAGCTTCTCCCATTAGGGGGCGCCACAGCGGATCATCCGTCTCCATACCCCCCTGTCCCCTACATCTGTCCCTCACCACATCCATGAACCTCCTCTTTGTTCTTCCTCTTTTCCTCCTTCCTGGTGTCTCCATCCTCAGCATTCTCCTACTGATATACCCCATGTCCCTCCTCTGCACATGTCCAAACCATCTCAATCTCACCTCCCTCATCTTGTCTCCAAAACGTCCTACATGTGCTGTCCCTCTAATAAACTCATTTCTAATCCTGTCCAATGTCGTAACTCCCAACGAACATCTCAACATCTTCAGCTCTGCTACCTCCAGCTCCACCTCCTGTCTTTTACTCAATGCCACTGTCTCTAATCCATACAACATCTCAGGTCTCACCACAGTCCTATAAACTTTCCCTTTCACTCTCACAGATACTCTTCTATCACAAATCACTCCTGCTATCACTCTTCTCCACCCACTCCACCCTGCCTGCACTCTTTTCTTCACTTCTCTAACACACTCTCCATTACTCTGCACTGTTGACCCCAGGTACCTGAACTCCTCCACCTTCTCCACCTCTTCCCCCTGCAACCGCACCCCTCCACTGCCCTACCTCTGATTCACACACATGTACTCTGTGTTACTCCTACTGACTTTTATTCCTCTTCTCTCCAGCATGTACCTCCACCTCTCCAAGATCTTCTCCACCTACTCCCTACTCTCACCACAAATCACAATATCATCCACAAACATCACAGTCCATGGAGACTCCTGTCTGACCTCGTCCTTCAACCTGTCCATCACCACTGTAAACAGGAAAGGGCTCAGAGCCGATCCTTGATGCAGTCCAACCTTGAACCCGTCTGTTGTTCCTACTGCACACTTCACTGCTGTCACACTGTCCTCATACATGTCCTGCACCACCCTCACATACTTCTCTGACACACCAGACTTCCTCATACAATACCACAACTCCTCTCTCCACCCTGTCGTACGCTTTCTCTAAATCCACAAATACACAATGCAGCTCCTTCTGACCTTCTCTATACTTCTCCATCAACATTCTCAAAGCAAATAATGCGTCTGTGGTGCTCTTCCTCGGCATGAAACCATACTGCTGCTCACAGATGGTCACCTCTTCTCTCAGCCTGGCTTCCACTACTCTTTCCCATAACTTCATGGTGTGACTGATCAACTTAATTCCCCTGTAGTTACTGCAGGTCTGCACATCTCCCTTATTCTTAAAGATCAGTACCAGCACACTCCCTCTCCATTCCTCAGGCATCTCCTCACCAACCAAAATAATGTGGAACAAAACTCCACTTCCATCTCTGCTAAAAGATGAAATGCGCAGAAAGACGAGCAGCTCCACCAATCACGGTGCAGAAGGAGAGATTCGCCACTGGTAGCAGACTTGAAGCAGGTGGGGACAGTTGCTTGGGCCAAGGACAGATTAAAGATATCCGTAAAGACCCAAGAACACGGCCAAGGATGCCGTCAGGGCCGGCTGCATTCCGTGCGTTGACCCTGCCCAGGGCCTCCACACACTTCAGAGGTGGAGAGTGTGAGTGGCTGCTCACCTGGTAAGTGAAGAAGAGGTTGAGCTTGTCGGGGAGTAAGGTGGTCAGTGATATATAGTCAGTTATGTCTATGATGATGAGGAAAAAACTCTTTCAGACAATATGAGAAAGAAACCAGACGAGGAACCAGACTGAAAAGGGAACAAACCTGATTTAGACACCAGATGCATGAACTTATACACCATTTTAGGCGGTCAGCGTCAAAAGTTTAGGATGGATTTAGATGGGTTTCGAGCTATATAGCAAAAGAAGGGAAGATTTCACGCCACCCAAAGCAGCAGAATCGTGTGCTCAAGCAAATATGGCTGGAAAAAGTCTGGTGTCCCTAAACCTTTGCTAAACTTTATTTTATCATGCTAAACCCAAAAAAAAAAAAAAACAACCCGGCAAAAACACTAATGCTAAGTCTCAGATAAGATCAGATTTCCTGACAGATAAAGTTGCTCAATAACCACAGATGCTGAAAGAGGTTGCGCTTTCAGCAACCACGCTACGAAATCTGCCATATCTGGGATTTTCTACCACAACTGG